>NC_091334.1:6047994-6175494 GCF_038502225.1 Cherax quadricarinatus | reverse complement strand
TTTGCAATTAAAGTAAGCGGTATGCGAAATAATCGCTATGTGATGCCATCGTTATGCGGGGGTCCACTGTATGTATATACACCAACCATCCGACTTAGGAACGAGTTTGGTTCCGAGAAACCGGTCGTAAGTCGAACTTTACTACTGAATATCAACAAAACATTTTTGCAATGACTTTATTTTATTATTTTATTTTGGTATTTCATGTTTTACTTTACTTTTTATGTTGTTAGTACTGTATTTTATACTGTAAGGTTTAGCATAAACACTGTGTATAACACAAATTATTGTTTATTTCCCAGAAATTTGGCATAAAAAACACGGTCTTAAGTCGAGCGGTCGTAAGTCGAGCAGGTCGTAAGTCGGATGGTAGGTGTGTATATATATATATGCAATAAGATCACAGTAAACAGGTGATTTTAAAATATGCAAAACAACCACTGTGAAAGAGTAGTGAAATTCCAAGCTCTTTCATGACTACTCACATTGTCAAGGAACTATGAAAGTAATACATCAAAGGAAGGCAATTAAAGGGCTTAGACTACACCTCACAGTCAACCCCCACAACAAAGAAACACCTGATGCGCGACAATACCGGACTCATCAGAAAAGAGGAACACTGCAGTAGGTCCGCTGGTCCAACTAGACAGGTCCTCATGACATCCCACCAACAAAATATTCCACCCAAGAAATAAGGTTTATTATTTTTCCAATGTACTATTAAACTCTAACCAAATTTTATTAAATATAAACGAGTCTAATTTATATAAACCTAAGGAAATATTCATATTATTTTCAAAACTGCTCTTTATGAAACAAGATTCAATTATATTTCTGTCAACCATGGACTTGCTTGATACAACTTTCTCAACTTTTTGAAAATCAATTGGATGGTTAAAATCTCTCACATGAATAAATAGAGCATTGGAATCTTGTCCAGTTCTAATGCTATATTTATGTTGTTTTAATCTAAGTTCGAGATTTTTACCAGTTTGACCGTAATAAACTTCATCGCAAATTTTACAAGGAATCTTATACACACATTCGTCAGCATTTTGGGGGGAATTCTTTATCAAAAGTTTTTTTTATTGTATCAAGATTTTTAAATATAATTTTAATATTAAAAGTCTTAAGAAGAGAAGGCATGCCAACCAAGTTTTCATGGTAAGGGAGAACCAACATATTTTTAGTTGCACATATGTATGTATGTGTGTGTATTATATATATATATATATATATATATATATATATATATATATATATATATATATACAGTGGACCCCCGGTTAACGAACTTTTTTCATTCCAGTAGTATGTTCAGGTGCCAGTACTGACCGAATTTTTTCCCATAAGGAATATTGTGAAGTAGATTAGTCCATTTCAGACCTCCAAACATACACGTACAAACGCACTTACATAAATACACTTACATAATTGGTCGCATTTGGAGGTGATCGTTAAGCGGGGGTCCACAGTATATGTATATATATATATATATATATATATATATACATATATATATATATATATATATATATATATATATATAAATACACATGTATATACATATATATACATAAATATATATATATATATATATATATATACATATATATATATATATATATATATATACATATATATATATATACAGGTCTCCCTCAACATTCACGTTTTCAACTTTCACGGGCTTCACACATTCGCGAATTCCCAACCGCCGAATTCCCAGCCACCAAATTCCCAGCCGCCAATTCATATTTAAGTTTCCCGCCACCTGCGAGTCCCTACTACCCTCCCTCCGACCCCCGCAACTGGCAGCCAGCCCTCCCACCACTCAGTGTGGTGAGTGTTTTGTTTATTCATTATTTGCTATTAAACTACAGTATAAATAATGTAAACCCATTCATGGCTGCATATTGGAATGGCTATTAGGAAAGGTATTAGATGGTGACATCATGTGTTTACTCTTGAACACTGCAAAGAATTAAACATTTCTGCTACAGCTAACAATAACAATAGTAATAACAATAATAATAATAATAGTAATAATAATAATAATAATAATAATAATAATAATAATAATAAATATGATATAATTGAAGAAGGAAATTGTACAAAAATATGAGGGAGTGGTTGACACATCGTCAGTGTGACTTTGTTTATGCTGGAGTGAACATTAGTCTCCCTGCTCTTCCAAACATTTCACAATAATTCATTGTGTTTGGTGCTTGTAGATTGAGTGTGACTGGAGTGGTAGAGACAATGATTGAGGCAATGGTATTTAATAACATACATGTTAATAATAATACATGTTATTAATAATATGTACTATTATTATTTATAACATATATGTTATTAAATACATACATGCTAATAATAATACATGTTATTAATAATAACATGTACTATTATTAATTATAACATATATGTTATTAAATACCACTGCCTCAACTGCTGAATTATTGTGAAATGTTTGGAAGAGCAGGGAGACTAATGTTCACTCCAGCATAAACAAAGTCACACTGACGATGTGTCAACCACTCCCTCATATTTTTGTACAATTTCCTTCTTCAATTATATCGTATTTATTATTATTATTATTATTATTATTATTATTATTATTACTATTGTTATTATTAGCAATAGCAGAAATGTTCAATTCTTTGCTGTGTTCAAGAGTAAACACATGATGTCACCGTCTAATACCTTTCCTAATAGCCATTCCAATATGCAGTCATGAATGGGTTTACATTATTTATTCTGTAGTTTAATAGCAAATAATGAACAAACAAAACACTCACCACACAGTGGTGGGAGGGCTGGCTGCCAGTTGCGGGGGTCGGAGGGAGGGTAGTAGGGACTCGCACTGGTGGAGGCATTGGTGGAGTGTGGTATTTAATAACATACATGTTATTAAATAACATACGTTATTAAAGCATAACATATATATATTTAGTACAATTTACGACGTTTTCATGTATTTTATGATTATTCATGGTTCAACAAGTTAAGGAAGCAGTATTGTAATATATTTCCCTACAATATATTGGGGCACCAAACATTCACGGTTTTTCAACATTCGCGAGGCTCTTGATCCCCTAACCCTTGCGAATGTTGAGGGAGACCTGTATATATATATATATATATGTATATATATATATATATATATATATATATATATATATATATATATATATATATATATATATATATATAAATGAGAAATGCAGGGAGGGGAATTATTTAATTTATTGGAAAGTGCCTAACCCAAAAATGCCATACAAAGCTAGGAGCTTGGGAGGATATAAAGTTTAATCAAAAGAAAGGTAAGGTAGCACTACTTTCTTGGATAAAGAACTTTTTACCAGAATCAAGGAATCCCCTTGAAGAAATGAAAGGGGAAGAAGAGAGGAGGATGAAAGGCAAAACAGGAAGGAGAGAACAGAGATGGGGAGAGTAAACAGGAAGGTGGAAACAGAAGACATAAACCATGAGCTTACTATACAAGCCCCAGATCTGACAGATAACAGATTAGAGTTAAATGCAAGCTTAGCCTGTATCAATGATAATATATCCTTTCAAAATGAAGTAAATTCACATTATGTTCATGGCGAGTCCTAAACTCATTTAGTGTCGAGTGAAGTTAGAAAATCTAACAATGTACCATTGAATAATAGCATCACAACTAAATTTGTGTAGACAAAGATAAATAAGCAGCAGATTGTCTGTTTCTTCAGGAAATCCAATCACTATTATATGGACAGGAAAATTAGTGGTACGTTACTGGAAAAAATCCTAAAGATTATTCAAACTAATATGTTATGGTTTGTTCTGGATACAGATGTGGAATAGGCAAGTCAGGAAACACTTAAGACTAAATGCTAAAAGTGAACAAAAACTCAATACCTATAAATAAATAAAATACCTATAAATAAATAAATAAAAAAAAAATGGCAATAACTTGTGTGCAAACTACAGCACCATATGCAACAGAGATAATTATACTCACAGTAAAGCATTAACCTGTAGAAGGCATACAACACCCAGGGAACAGGAGGCAATCATGTATGATTTAAAGGAGAGGGTAGATATATTACTTAAAGAGCCCTTCACCTGCATCAAGACACCCCCTTGAAGGAGTGCTAGGATATATTAAAATAACTGTGTCCATTGTTTTTTATTAAATTTGCTTAGTCTTTGTCACAGGGGTCAGTGTTGGGACCCTTGTTGTTAATAGATGACATTGATGAGGAGATAAATAGTGACATAAGAAAGTTTGCTTATGCCACTAAAATAAGCCATCAAATAATTTCTGATGTGGACACTAGAAGGCTACAAGATGACCTGGATAGGTTAATGTGATCAGAGAAGTGGCAAATGCAGTTCAATGCAGACAAGTGTAAGGTTCTAATCCCAGGAAAAGGAAATAACTATGGTACTTGTAAGCTAGTGTACGTGTAAAATTTCTAGGAGTTCTGGTTAGCAAAAATGTAAAGCTGTGACATTAGTGCATCAGTGCCTGTAACAAAACTAATTGAATTCTTGGTTTCATATAACAAATTATAAATAGAAGAAGGCCTCGGGTTATACTTTGGCGTTACACATCTTTGTTAAAGATTCATTTAGAATATGCTACTCAGTTCTGGTCTCTACAGTACAGAATAAGCATAGATGCACTGGAAGACATACAGAGAAGGATGACAAAGGTAATTCCATGTACTAGAAGCCTTTCCTATAAAAATACACTGAAGGCACTGAACTTGCACTCTTTGGAAAGGTACAGAATTAGGGGAGATATGACTGAAATGTACAAATGAAAAACAAAGATAAATAAAGAGGATATAGTGTTAAAAATAACTAACCAATGCAAGACTTGCAACAATGGATTCAATGTGGAGAAACCTAGATTTAGAAAGGATAATGGGAAGTACTGGTTGGGTAATAGAGTTGCAGATTATTGGAACAAACTCTCATATAGTATACCTAGAATATACCTGAAGGGGGTTTGGGGGGGTCAATGCCTCTGTGGCCCATGCCATGACCAGGCCTTGTGATGGATCAAGACCTAATCAATCAGGCTGTTGCTGCTGGCTGCACATAAACCAACCTTAATAATAATAAAACATTTTTATTTATTACATGTACAAGGTATACAGGTCTAGCTGACATCAATGACATACTACTAGTATATAGAAAGCCCCTTGTTATGCTGAGCATTTCGGGCAAATTAGGTCAGTGTTCAAGGATGCAACCCACACCATTTTACTAATGGGTGAACACAGACAACAGGTGTAAAGAAATACACCCAATGTTTCTACCCTTGCTAGGAATCAAACCCAGACCCTCGCCGTGTGAAGCGAGAGCTTTAGCCACCAGAGCCTTAAGTCACAGCCTGGTTAAGCAGGTACTGATTTTATGTGCCTGTCCAGCGCCTTCTTGAAGACAGCCAGGGGACTACTGGTAATCCCCCTTATGTATGCTGGGAGGCATACATAAGCTAAACAATGTAGTGTCATTAAGGCAAGAACTCTGGGTAGCTTTAAATATAGATTAGACAAGTTTGAGTGGGTGGTGGTGAGTGTAAGTTAGACAAGCCTAGCATAGACTAGTAGACCTGTTGCAGTGCTTGTTCATTCTTACGTTGTTATATTTAAGGGGAAGCCCTAAACCCATAGGGGTCATACAGTGTCTGGGGACTGGGAGACAATTGTGCTCAATCTAAGTGAAGGATAAATCCAATTCCTTGGATCTAGAGCCTCTGACCAGCATCACAGTATCTCCCATAAGGGATAGGACAAGGGTAAGAAAAATCTTTCAATAATAAATAAGGACTCCAATGGAAATAAGCCACTGACTTTTTGGGTTATCCTGGCAGGTAATTTACATTCTTGTGTGCAACTGTACCTGAAAGTTTATTCAGATACAGGTACACATAAGTATAGTTATATAAATTATTATATAAAGCATTGTGTGTAGACTGCCTAGAATAACCCCACAAAGGCTCTGGTGTCCTGGTGGTTAACGCTCTCGCTTCACACGGTGAGGGCCTGGGTTCGATTCCCAGCCAGAGTAGAAACATTGGACGTGTTTCTTTCCACCTGTTGTCTATGTTCCCCATCAGTAAAATGGGTACCTGGGTGTTAGTCGACTGGTGTGGGTCGCATCCTGGGACACTGACCTAATTTGCCCGAAATGCGGAGCATAACAAGGGACTTTATATATAGTAGTATGTCATTGTTGTCAACTAGGACTGTATACCTTGTACATGTACTTGTAGTAAATAAAGATATTATTATTATTATTATTATTATTATTATAATAAAGTAAGTAAGTTTATTCAGGTCTCTGGACTTATCTCACCTTGATCATTACTAATACAATGTAATATTAATGACAAATGCCATAGTTATAAGAATCCATTGAATATTACCTCTGCATGATAATGATAGACATATACATGTGTAAATAAGATACATAATATCTACTGACAGTTTACACATGACTGAGTCCAACTTCCTGATATTCGAGGAAGATTTGTTGCCCAAAGTTGGGCCATGAAAGAAAAAAGGAACAAGAGTTTCTTTGTAAATAGAAACAGGAGATAGAAGTTCCCAATTAGATCAGGTGGACAATGTTCAGTAACCAGGTTCCCACTAAACCCATTAAAGATTTATCCGCAGAGTGGAAAAATGCAAATTAGGTCAGTTTTTTCCCAGGATGCGACCCACACCTGACCGAGGACTTCCGCTGGCTTACCAGTTCATCATATATGTCACTGACTTTTTTGGGTTATCCTGGGTGATTTATATATGTTATTATGTATAATAATTTGTGTAACTGTATTTACATGCACTTGTACCTAAAACTTACTTAGACACACATAAGTAGTGTAGGCAAGATCCATTCACAGCTTTAAGCACAGGTATGATAAAGCTAATGGTGCAGGGAGTGACCCAGTAGCGGCCAGTGAAAAGGCGGGTCCAGGAGCTATGAATCGACCCCAGCAACCACAACCAGGCGAGTACAACTACGAATAAATTACCCAAGAAATAAGTCCCTCTGCCAGACTTTTTGGATCATACTAAGTAACTTACACATATTAAACTACGTATAATAAATATACTTATATCTACCTGTCAATATAAATAAGTCAGTGAGAGAGCACCATTAACTCACCTTCCACCTGGAGTAACAACAGAGATAATAAGGTCATAGCTTGACCCTGGTGACCCAGGTTCTGACCCTCGTCCGGAACCTCGCTGCCACCAAGCCTCTATATTAACTTTGTAATATCAAACAAAAGGCAATTAAAAATGTTTTCAGAATTTATAACTACCTTTTTATATTATCTTTACTAAAATGAAACTTTGCATTTAGGTTATATTTCGGTATAGATGCTATATATTGTTAGACTGCAGCTCTGGGTCTGCATAGCTTCAAATAACTTTAATTGACGTCGTTTTTTTCCAATTTTAAGTTTTCTACTTGACTCGTTTTCCCTTAATTTATCACTCGGGTGTATTTTTCATTAATTATCATTGTTTCGTATTGTTATGTGGGTTAGGGTGGCTTATTTTGTGGAAATATTTAGCAACGTAACTAATTCTGAAGAAGTTCAACGTAACTCATCCTAAAATAACCTAAGGTATTTTACCTTACTCCGCCAGCGGTAGATATGGGACTGGCATGCCTTTGTTTACGTTCTGATGCGTCTTTATTAACGCTACTGTTATTGGTCAGGAGTGTTACATGACTATAATAACCCTTCATTGTCTTTGACGTGTCGCTCGTGCCAAGGAGATGCAACATTTCCTCAATGAAAATCAGGGATGCCACAAGTACACTATGAGACAAGACATTAAGTGGCAGGGTCCCAAGACTGTTCAACTGCCTCCCAGCATACATAAGGGGGATTACCAACAGACCCCTGGCTGTGTTCAAGAAGGCACTGGACAGGCACCTAAAGTCAGTACCTGATCAGCCGGGCTGTGGTTTGTACGTCGGTTTATGTGCGGCCAGCAGTAACAGCCTGATCCACCACGAGGCATGGTCTCAGACCGGGCCACGGGGGCGTTGACCCCCGATACCCTTTTCAAGTATACTCCAGGTATGTATGTATATATATATATATATATATATATATATATTTAATATATATATATATATATATATATATATATATATATATATATATATATATATAATGTATATATATAATTTCTTAACCAAATTACTTACACATCAGCTCACACACTAAGGGTCCGGGATCAGTCCCGGGTACGTGTGAAGCTTTGGGTATGTTTCCTTATATCTGCTGTCCCTGTTAACCTAGCAGTAAGCAGGTACCTGAGTTTTAGTCTCCCTACACTTGCTGCTCCTGTTCAGCTAGCACTAAATAGGTACTTGGGTGTTAGTCAACTTACACCTGCTGCCACTCTTCACCTAGCAGTTCGTAGGTACCTGTGTGTTAGCAAACTGATGTAGGTGACATTCTGGGGGAGAAGATTAAAGGATCACAACGGAAATAAGCCAGACAGCCCCTAATAATTCACGGACATTACTGGCTTACTAACCCTCCTCTCCAGGGTTGAAAATACCAAGAAAATCATACCAAAACATGTTTTAAACCTCTAGTTTGCTTTTATTTCATGGGGGGGGGGGAGCGCCAAACCCATGCGGATAATAAAGCGTCTTGAGGGAAGGGGAGGCAATTGGATTCGATCCAAAGAAGGAGAGATTACCTCTAATTATTTGGATCAAGAGCCCCTCACTGGCATCACGGCAATTCCTTTGAGAGGTCAGATTCACACCCGATTTGATGGTAAGTTTATTCAGGTATACACAAATACAGTTACATAGACTATCATACATAGCAGCATATGTGTAGACAACCTGGGATAATCCCAAAAAAAAGTCAAAGTGATTTATTTCCATTAAGGTCCTTCATATTTGTCATGTTCTTACCTGTTTGGCCAATGTATATTTTAATAAATTTACCCAGAATATGTTCTACATTCCTATTATTTTAATCATAACCTAGAGCAAAACCCATAAGAGTCGTACAGCACTGCAGGGTAAGGTGGGCTAAAATGAGTATTATTATTATAATCAAGGGGGAAGCGCTAAACCCGGAGGATTATACAGCGCCTGGGGGGGGGGATGTGGAAGGCATTCAGGCTTAATTCGGGGAACTGGAGCACAGATCCAATTCCCTAAATCAAGAGCCCCTCACCAATATCAAGGAACCTTCCTTGAGGGGGGGCTAAAATGAGTAATATGCTTGATCAGAGATGAATGAGGGTGAAGAGTATAACAGAGGTAGAGTTAAGAAGGACGGTGAGGAGTGATCAAGGAAGTGCATATAATCAAAGTCGGTGTAATAAAGCTGTTGCTGACAAAAAAATCAAAGGGGAGTCTGTGTTAAAGGTGGGGCCATCAGTGAGGAGGGAAGATAAAGTAAGGGTGTTAGACTGGTGACAATGTTGGAGGTAACTTCTGCATGCTCGCTGGTAGACAGGACAGTCTGATAGTATATGGCAAACTGATATTGTAACTTGACAATTCACACAGAGTGGCACTGGGTGCCTCTCCACGAGATACCCACGAGTGAGACGCGTGTGTCCGATGTGAAGACGAGAAAGTGTAGTCTCCCAACCACGACCTCGATGATGAGAAGACCAGAAACCTAAACACGGCATGATAGAATATAATTTGTTATGAATCAACTCAGACCAACGGTGTTGTCAGCGATTAAGAAGGTGGCTAGAGATTACAACAAAATAGTCTGAGAATGGAATACCTGCATATGACACATTAAGGTCATATGCCACTGACTTCGCAGCAGAGTCTGCCTGCTCATTGTCCTGAACATCAGCATGACCAGGGACCCAACACGCAATGATTTCCTTGTTTTTGCTAGAAATGATGCACAAAGTTGTATACGAAGAACTAGGAATCTGACGCTACCACAAATGCTGAGGTAGGCCTAGACGCAATACTGATAATTGCCGTTAGAATGTGTATATTCCCATGATATTTTTCATGTAAAGATAATTTATTCTATTATCATTATTATAATAAAAAAGAAGCGCTAAACCACAAGGGCTATACAGCGCTGCAGGGCAGGGAAGGAAGCAAGGGTATCGGGTGGCAAAAGGGAGAGGGATGATTAGGGTACAGAGAACAGCGGGGCAGTGGATAGTGTGGGGGTAGAGGGCAGCAAGAGATTGAGGTAGAAAGGGCTGAGGGGAGTGCAAAACGTATCATCATCAGAATCTGTGGAGTAAATCAGTTGTCAAAAGGTCAGTGAGTCAGGATTAAAGGAGGGTCCATCAACAAGAAGGGAAGGTAAAGAGAGAGCAGCAGAGCGGAGACGACGTTGGAGGTAAATTCTGCATGCTCGTTGATAGAGAGGGCAGTCTAATGGAATGTGGCTAACCGATACAGAAACCTGACAATTCTCACAGAGAAGAACAGGGCACCTCTCCATGAGATACCCATGAGTAAGACGAGTGTGGCCAATGCGAAGACGAGAGAGTGTAGTCTCCCAACCTCGACACTGATAACAAGAAGACAGCCAATAACCTATACTCGGTTTAATAAAACGAAGTTTGTTATTGAGCAGATCAGACCAACGTTGTTGCCCACGGGCGTGAAGGTGGGTAGCTATTACAGCAAAATAGTCCGTGAATGGAACACCTCTATATGAAACTGGAAGGTCATGTGCTGCTGACCGCGCAGCAGTGTTTGCCTGCTCATTGCCCTGTTCGTCAACATGACCAGAGACCCAACAAAAAACAATATCTTTATGCTTGGTAAAGATACGGCGTAACCAAAGTTGGATACGGAGAACTAGGGGGTGAGGTGTATCAAATTTTCGTATAGCCTGTAGAGCACTAAGGGAGTCTGAAACAACCACAAATGATGACACAGGCATAGATGCAATACGGATAAGTGCTGCTAGAATGGCATACAATTCAGCAGTAAAAATGCTAGCCGAGGATAGTAAATGCCCTCGCACGACACTGTCCAGAAACACTGCTGCAAATCCGATGCCGTCAGAAGACTTAGAGCCATCTGTGTACACTGCGATGGCATGAGAATGAGAGCGGAAGTGGTGAAGAAAAGGAGAGCGGGAAGCTACCGTAGGCAGTTGGGTTTTCGCGCAAGGGAGTGAAAAGAACAGACTCGAACAGCTGGAACTTCCCAGGGGGTAGGGAAAAGTTAGATGCTACATGAACATAGACAGGTGATAACTGAAGGGAAGACAAGAGCAAATGTAGGCGAAGAGAAAAGGGACGGAGCAAACAGGGGCGACGAACAAATAATGTCTACTAACATCGGTGATTATTCTATATATGGAAGGATTGCGGAGATCATGAGAGCGAACATAGTGATAAGATAAGAGATAAGATTTCGTTCGGATTTTTAACCCCGGAGGGTTAGCCACCCAGGATAACCCAAGAAAGTCAGTGCGTCATCGAGGACTGTCTAACTTATTTCCATTGGGGTCCTTAATCTTGTCCCCCAGGATGCGACCCACACCAGTCGACTAACACCCAGGTACCTATTTGCAGCTAGGTGAACAGGACAACAGGTGTAAGGAAACGTGTCGAAATGTTTCCACCTGCCGGGAATCGAACCCGGGCCCTCCGTGTGTGAAGCGGGAGCTTTAGCCACCAGGCCACCTATGGCAATGGCATCACGGCTATCGGACAAGGATGTAATATTCGCTTCAGCACAGAGGCTTTCAACAGGGGAAGAGCGAAAAGCACCAAAGCATAAACGTAATCCCTGGTGATGGATGGGATTATGGCATGCGAGGCCGCTGAATAGATCTGGTCACCATAATCGAGTTTCGATAAAATGAGGGCTGAATGTAGGTGAAGGAGAGTTCGATGATCAGCTCTCCATGAAAGATGAGCAAGGGTTTTAAGAAGGTTCAGCCGGCTGTGACAAGTTCCCTTCAGAGAGGTAATGTGAGGTTTCCAGGATAACCTACGGTCAAAGAGAAGGCCTAGAAACCTGACTATCACGTTTAGGGATACGTGAGCCATAGAGGTACAAAGGATGATCGGAGATGACAGAGCATCCAGTGAAAGTAATTTGGCGAGTTTAAGTATTGGAAAATTTAAACCCATGTGTGGTGGCCCAATTTGAAACAAGGTTGACCGCATGCTGGAGAAACTGTAATGAGGTGACAGCCAGCGCCTGCACAAGTAATAGCGAAGTCATCAACATAGAGTGATGACCAAATATTGGATGGAAGAAGAGATCATCATTATAATTATTTATAAAGGACTGGCACTGTAAGAGCCATACAGTGCCTGATTGGCAGAAGGAGGTAATTAGGTTTGAGTAAGTAAGTAAGTAAGTTTATTCAGGTATACACAAATACAGTTACATAGAATTATCATACATAGCAGCATATGTGTAGAGAACCTAGGATAACCCAAAAAAGTCAGAGTGACTTATTTCCATTGGGGTCCAATTGATCCAAAGAAGGAAAGGGCAAGTTCAAGTCCTTGGATCAAAAACCTCACACCATTATTAAGTCATCCCCTTGAGGGTCACTTGAATCGTGTTATAGTTAGTAAGGTCATTTAAATCGTATAACAATTATGTCACGTAGGTCATATAACAGTTAGTTAGGTCACCTAGATCATGTAACAGTTACTTAGGTTGCCTAGATCATATAATGGGTCACCTAAATCATATAATAATTAGGTTTGAGGGTACAAGGTGGCTGCCTCCTCCACTGTGACTGGTCTAATGTAATGCTTATATCTTCACAGCAGTGACAGCAGTAGTGACAGCAGCAGCAGCAGCGGCGGCGGCGGGAGGGACAGCAGCACCAGGAGGGACAGAAGCAGCAGAAACAGCAGAAGCAGGAGCAGCCGCCACACAGCAGACGCAGACGCAGCAGAGGACCATAACAGAAGACAGCCTGGTGGGGGGGGGGGGTGAAGGAGAACATTAACCAGCTTTACCGTATCTTAAGTTTATTATTGTACCGAGTTGCTTACTGTCTGCTCTATTCCCTCCGTCTGACCCTCCGTCTGACCCTCCGTCTGACCCTCCGTCTGACCCTCCGTCTGACCCTCCGTCTGACCCCTCCATCTGACCCCTATCCTCTCTGTGCACTCGCCAAATTTTGTTAGTTAGGGTCGAGACTCAGCTCTTTGCCCCGCCTGCTAGACTAATTTCATCAGCATCACTGACTTCCGGCCTTTTAAATCTTACCGTAACCATTCTTAAAACTGTGTGAAATACAATCGCAAACAAGTGACCTTAACAATGCAGAACAAGCCACATAGGGATGAAAATCTTTAGATCTTTCTCACTCTCGTGCATCGTCAGGAGCTATGCAATGTTGCAAGAGAGCAACAGATAAGAGGGAAAATTATCTGAGGCAGAAGGTATTAATGGCGGCCCACGACACAGAATCCACTGTTCAATCATTCTGAGGGCCGAAGAAATACTTCCTAACATCCTTTTGGTTCACATGTGTCTTCAGTTTCCACCTGTGTCCCCTTTATCCTGGTTCTTTTAATTCAAACAATTTGTCCCTATCATCCTTATCAATTCTTCGTGGAGTTTTGCATGTCGTAATTATGTCTTGCCCCTGTTCTTCTCTCCGCCAAGGTGGTTAGGTTTGGTTCCCTTAACTTCTCCTCACAGTGCATTCCTCTCAATTCTGGTACTAGTTAGGTTGCAAACCTTGGGACCTTTTTAAGCTTATGTACGACTTGAGCAGGTTGTGAGTGTGTGTGTGTGTGTGTGTGTGTGTGTGTGTGTGTGTGTGTGTGTGTGTGTGTGTGTGTGTGTGTGTGTGTGTGTGTGTGTGTGTGTGTGTACTCACCTAGTTGAGTACTCACCTAGTTGAGTACTCACCTAGTTGAGGTTGCAGGGGTCGAGTCCAAGCTCCTGGCCCCGCCTCTTCACTGGTCGCTACTAGGTCATTCTCCCTGAACCTTGAGCTTTATCATACCTCTGCTTAAAGCTATGTATAGATCCTGCCTCCACTACATCGCTTCCCAAACTATTCCACTTACTGACTACTCTGTGGCTGAAGAAATACTTCCTAACATCCCTGTGATTCATCTGTGTCTTCAACTTCCAGCTGTGTCCCCTTGTTGCTGTGTCCCATCTCTGGAACATCCTGTCTTTGTCCACCTTGTCAATTCCTCTCAGTATTTTGTATGTCGTTATCATGTCCCCCCTATCTCTCCTGTCCTCCAGTGTCGTCAGGTTGATTTCCCTGAACCTCTCCTCGTAGGACATACCTCTTAGCTCTGGGACTAGTCTTGTTGCAAACCTTTGCACTTTTCTAGTTCCTTTACGTGCTTGGCTAGGTGTGGGTTCCAAACTGGTGCCGCATACTCCAATATGGGCCTAACGTACACGGTGTACAGGGTCCTGAACGATTCCTTATTGAGATGTCGGAATGTTGTTCTGAGGTTTGCTAGGCGCCCATATGCTGCAGCAGTTATTTGATTGATGTGCACTTCAGGAGATGTGCCTGGTGTTATACTCACCCCAAGATCTTTTTCCTTGAGCGAGGTTTGTAGTCTCTGGCCCCCTAGACTGTACTCCGTCTGCAGTCTTCTTTGCCCTTCCCCAATCTTCACGACTTTGCACTTGGTGGGGTTGAGCTCCAGGAGCCAATTGCTGGACCAGGTCTGCAGCTTGTCCAGATCCCTTTGTAGTTCTGCCTGGTCTTCGATCGAATGAATTCTTCTCATCAGCTTCACGTCATCTGCAAACAGGGACACCTCAGAGTCTATTCCTTCCGTCATGTCGTTCACAAATACCAGAAACAGCACTGGTCCTAGGACTGACCCCTGTGGGACCCCGCTGGTCACAGGTGCCCACTCTGACACCTCGCCACGTACCATGACTCGCTGCTGTCTTCCTGACAAGTATTCCCTGATCCATTGTAGTGCCTTCCCTGTTATCCCTGCTTGGTCCTCCAGTTTTTGCACCAATCTCTTGTGTGGAACTGTGTCAAACGCCTTCTTGCAGTCCAAGAAAATGCAATCCACCCACCCCTCTCTCTCTCTTGTCTTACTGCTGTCACCATGTCATAGAACTCCAGTAGGTTTGTGACACAGGATTTCCCGTCCCTGAAACCATGTTGGCTGCTGTTGATGAGATCGTTGCTTTCTAGGTGTTCCACCACTCTTCTCCTGATAATCTTCTCCATGATTTTGCAGTGTGTGTGTGTGTGTGTGTGTGTGTGTGTGTGTGTGTGTGTGTGTGTGTGTGTGTGTGTGTGTGTGTGTGTGTGTGTGTGTGTGTGTGTGTGTGTGCGCGCGCGCGCTCTCTCTCACCTACATATACTCACCTATTTGTAGCTGCAGGAGTCGAGTCACAGCTCCTGGCCTCGATTTTTCGCTAGTCGCTACTAGGTCCACTCTCTTCCTTCTCCATAAGCTTTATCATACCTCTTCTTAAAGCTATGTATGGATCCTGTCTCCACTACATTACTTTCCAGATTGTTCCACTTCCTGACAACTCTATGACTGAAAAAATACTTCCTAACAATCTTATGATTCATTCTAGTTTTCATCTTCCAGTGGTGTCTCCTTGTTGCTACTCCCCATATCTGAAATATTCTGTGCCTATCCACCTTGCCAATATCTCTCAGTATTTTATATGTCGTTACCATGTCCCCCCCGTCTCTCCTGTCCTCCAGTGTCGTTAGTTTGATTTCCCTTAACCTCTCCTCGTAGGACATGCCCCTTATCTCCAGGACTAGTCTTGTTGCAAACCTCTGCACTTCCTCTAATTTAATAATGTGCCTGACTAGTTGTGGGCTCCATACTGGTGCTGCATACTCCAATACGGGCCTGACGTGCACGGTGTACGGAGTCTTGAATGATTTCTTACTCAGGTGTCGAAATGCTGTTTTTAGGTTTGCCAGGCGGCCATATGCTGCAGCAGTTATTTGGCTGATGTGCACTTCAGGAGATATGCTCGGTAATATACGTACCTCAAGATCTTTTTCCTCGAGTGAGGTTTGCAGTCTTTGGCCTCCTAGTCTGTACTTTGTCGGTGGTCTTCTTTGTCCTTCCCAGATCTTCATGACTGCACTTGCTAGGGTTAAACTTCAGGAGCCAGCTGTTGGACCAGGCTTGCAGCCTGTGTGTGTGTGTGTTCAATAGTACACATACAAAGCCAGGCAGACATTCAGAGACAGACGGACTCAGACACAGAGCCAGACACAGATAAAACTAGACACAGACAGAGCCAAACACAGAGAACAGTACTCACAATAAAGGATATGAGAGCGTCCAGGACGCCCATGAAAACACTGATGTTAGCCAGGAGGAAGGCGAGTGTGTGGTAGACCAGGTGAAGCAGGTACCTGGAGGATCATCAGTCAGGTTAGTGCACTCGCGCGGGGGGGGGGGGGGAGAAGCGCTAAAACACAAGAGCAACTCTGGGATATCTTCATTGTGGGAATATTTTGCCTGCATAGCAGACTTCTTCAGTTGAATGCAGAGGTTACTCATATCCTGGAGACTGTGGGAAAAGTGGATAGGTAATTTTATAAGGTGGTCAGTCCCCGAGTCAGTTAATTAGCCATTATATACCGTGTTCAGTAGTTGGAAGCTGCGTCACAAATGGGCGGGGCCCCATTACTGGAGCCAAGTCATGCCAAAAGATTAAACAAGTGATAGAAATACAGACGATATCCTCAGTCTGTGCCACGATTCATCAGTCTGTACCCCAATTTCCCAATCTGTACCACGATCCATCAGTCTATACCACGATTCATCAGTGTACCATGATTCATCAGTCTTTACCATGATTCCCCAGCCTGTACCATGATTCCCCAGTCGGCACCATGATTTCCTAGTCGGTACCATGATTCCCCAGTCTGTACTACGATTCCCCAGTCTGTATCATGATTCATCAGTCTGCACGATAATTCATCAGTCTGTACCACGATTCATTAATCTGTACCATGATTCGTCAGTCTATACCATGATTCATCAGTCTGTACCACGATTTATCAGTCTGTACCACGATTCATCAGTCTGTACCACGATTCATCAGTCTGTACCACGATTCAGCGGTCTGTATCACGATTCATCAGTCTGCACGACAGTTCATCGGTCTGTAGCACGATTCATCAATCTGTACCATGATTCATCAATCTGTACCATGATTCATCAATCTGTACCATGATTCATCAATCTGTACCATTATTTCATGATACAGGTGTGTCAGACAAGTAACATTACTGTACTGATGTACAAACCCGTCAGTAAAGACACCCAGGTGTTGCACATGTGTCTTATTCATCAATAAAGACACCTAGGTGTTGCACATGTGTCTTATTGATCAATAAAGATACCTAGGTGTTGCACATGTGTCTTATTCATCAATATGTTTCTCATTCCTTTACAATTCCCGTCTCTCTCATTGAGTTTCTTTCTACTCACTGACTCTGTCTTCATTCTTTGCCTTCCTGCCTGACCACTTCCATGCTTTCCTGCTTACCTCCCTGCTTACCTGCCTGCCTGCCTGCTATGACTGCTGTTACTCACATGTACAGCAGCAGCACAGCATTGTGCAGGTATCTTGGAACAAGACGTACCACTGGCAGGCTCATGTGAAGCAAGTAGTCCAGCTGTGGAACAATTATGATACAGTAATTGTACAGTACGATGGAAATAAATGGTATAAAATACCGACACAATGGCAATATAAACACAAATGCAGTATAATGTGATCCTTTCTGTTTGTGACTTGAAAAAGCCCACTGTGTGGGCGAAACGTAGTCAATAAAGGATCACATTATACTGCATTTGTGTTTATATTGCCAATTGTACAGTACAATGACTATTACTACGTGATCTATATATTACACACTATATATATATATATATATATATATATATATATATATATATATATATGTCGTGCCGAATATGTAAAACTGGTCAATTAGCAAGAACTCTTTTAAAATTAAGTCCTTTCTAAAATTTTCTCTAATACGTTTAAAGATATATTTTTTTCATTAATGTTGATGTAAAAATTTATAATTTTGCACCAAAAGGAGCTTAGAAAACTTACCTAACCTTATTATAACAAGAACAATTTATTTTAACCTAACCCAACTAAATATATTTTAGATTTGTTTACAGTAATTTAATACTAAACAAACACAGTGAAATATATTTTTTTCGTTAGGTTCAGAATGATTTTGGCGAAATTATGGCATACACAAATTTTCACTTGTCCTATATGGCAAGATGAACGTTGCTATTTAAGTCAAGATCGCAAGTTCTGCCTATTCGGCACGACATTTTTTATATATATATATATATATATATATATATATATATATATATATATATATATATATATATATATATATATATATATATATATTATATATATATATAATTTCACCATCACTCATACATAATCACTGTCTTTGCAGAGGCGCTCGGATACAACAGTTTAGATGTCCCTCCAAACTACCAATATCCTAAACCCCTCCTTTAAAGTGCAGACATTGTACTTCCCATTTCCAGGACTGAAGCCCAGCTAACCGGTTTTTCTGAACTCTCACAAAATATTACCCTGCTCACACTCCAACAGCTCATCAGATCTCAATCATTCGTCTCCATTCACTCCTCTCTAACACGTTCACGCACGCTTTCTGCATGTCCAAGTCCCTCGCACACACAAAACCTCCTTTACCCCCTCCCTCCACTCTTTCTTAGGATGACCCCTACCCCTCCTCCACTCCACTACAGATTTATAAACCATTCTCTCTAAATGACCAAACCACCTCAACAACCCCTCTTCAGCCCTCTGACTATATACCACACATTTTCCTTAGATAGGACATCTTCACTGCCTCCAGCCCCACCTCCTCGCTGCAGCATTTACAACCCAAGCTTCACGTCCATGTAAGAGTGTTGGTACCACTATACTTTCGTACATTCCCTTCTTTGCCTCCATGGATAACGTTCTTTGTCTCCACAGTTACCTCAACGCACCACTCACCTTTTTTTCCTTCATCAATTCTATGGTTAACCTCATCTTTCATAAACCCATCCACTGACACATCAACTCCCAAATATCTGAGAACATTTCCTTCTTCCATACTCCTCTCCAATGTGATATTCAATTTTTCTTTGTCTAAATCGTTTGATACCCTCATCAACTTACTCTTATCTATGTTCACTTTCAACTTTCTACCTTTACACACTCTCAAACTCATCCACTAACCTTCGCAACTTTTCTTTAGAATCTCCCATAAGCACAGTATCATCAGCAAAAAGTAACTGTCAACTCCCATTTTGTATTTGATTCCCCATAATTTAATCTCACCTCTCTCCCCAACACCCTAGCATTTACTTTTTACAACCCCATTTATAAATGTTAACCATGGTGACATTACACATCCCTGTTGAAGTAACTTACTACCTATTCCATACACTTGCAACATCTGCCACAGTCATTCCATATAATCTAAAATCTGCTCCAATACCTGAAGGAAGGTGAACTTCCTGGGGACGGGACGACTGGTACAACACAGCCACAATGGTCTCCTCTTCTCCTCCTTGGCCATCTCCTCGTCCCTGGTCATCGTCACTACCACCGTCCTGCCGTACGTCTCCCGAGTCTCCCTGACACTGGTCTTGTTATGTACTGGGATGGTAGTGGCAGCAAAAGTGTCACCCTTGTATAAGCTGCCCACCTCTCCACCTCTCACCTGTACCTCTGACCTCAGCCATCTTCCTTCTAGTCTGTGTACAAACCTTCTTGAGCGTCTGTGTGTTCTCTGTCTCTTCTCATGACGTTTACTTCTCTTCTCTCTCATATTCCTGGGGTTTTAAGAAGCCGGCAAGAACGATGTGAATAAAGTGATTGTTCCAATGAGACAGAGGAACAGGATGCAGTCACTGTTCCACCAGAACAGTGGAACAGGATAGTCACTGGTCCAGCAGGACAGTGGAACAAGGAACATAGTCACTTTTCCTCAAGGAAAGTGGAACAAGGAATACACTCACTGATCCATCAGGGCAGTGGAACAAGAAACACACTGTTCCATCAGGACAGTGGAACAAGAAATACACTTCCATCAGGACAGTGGAACAAGAAATACACTGTTCCATCAGGACAGTGGAACAAGAAACACACTGTTCCATCAGTTCAATTTAATTCAATTCAAACTTTATTCTCTATAAGTATTACAATGCTGAGTTTACAGAATTTGGTTATTGTGTAGTTTACATGTAGTAAAATAATAGTTACAGAGTGTACCACTAGAACGCCTAGCATGGCTAGGCATTTCGGGCAGACTTATATTAAATCTTAGGTTTAAAATGTTACAAAATTATGAGATAAGATGGTATTATGGCTAAGTGACTAAATACTAGTTGTGAGTTTAGCAATGTGAATGCTTTTGTTTTGGCACTATACGTATTGGAGTATCACAGGCCAACTTATGACTAGTTAAGATTCATTATTTTGAGATTGAGATTGATATTTCTGTTTATGGTCAAATGGGTGAGTGAGTGTAAGTGTTAACCACCAGGTGGTATTCGTGTAATTAGTTGACAGGGTGTATCAGGGAGATAAGATGTTTTCTGATGGTAGTTTTGAAGGTGATGAATGTGTCTGCAGTTTTGGAATTTTCAGGTAGGGTGTTCCAGATTTTAGGGCCTTTGACATTCATTGAATTTTTGTAAAGGTTTAGTCGGACACGGGGAATGTCATAGAGATGTTTGTGTCTGGTGTTGTGCCTGTGGGTTCTGTCACAACTATCAAGAAAGCGTTTTAGGTCAAGGTTAATTATTGGAATTTAAGGTCCTGTAGATGTAGATTGCACAGTAGTAAGTGTGGATGTACTGAACAGGGAGTAAGTTTAGATCTATGAAGAGTGGGGGGGGGGGGGTGTTTTGCCAGGGATGGGATTTGGTGATTATTCTTACTGCGGCTTTTTGTTGGGTTATTATTGGCTTTAGGCGTGTTGCTGCAGTTGAACCCCAAGCACAGATAGCATAGGTGAGGTATGGATATATAAGTGAATGGTATAGTGTGAAAAGGGCAGTTTGCGGCACGTAGTATCGTATCTTGGAGAGGATCCCAACCGTTTTGGATACTTTTTTGGTTATGTGTTGGATATGGGTGCTGAAGTTCAGGTTGTTGTCGAGGTATAGGCCTAGGAATTTGCCCTCATTATGCCTGGTAATTAGAGTGTTGTCGATCTTAATGTTAATTTGCGTATCTCCTGCTCTGCTACCAAACATAATGTAGTAGGTTTTGTCAACGTTAAGCGTAAGTTTATTGGCTGTCATCCAAGTCGATATTTTGATCAGCTCCTCATTAACAATGGTGTTGAGGGTTGCAAGATTAGGGTGAGAGATGACATAAGTCGTGTCGTCAGCAAAGAGAATGGGGTTCAGGTGTCGAGATACGTTTGGAAGATCATTGATGTATATGAGGAAGAGCAGGGGACCAAGGACACTTCCCTGCGGAACTCCAGTATCAAGTGGCTGTGTTGTTGATGCTGTGTCTTTAATGGTGACATACTGATACCTATTAGTAAGGTAAGATTTGAAATATGCAAGCGCATGGCCTCTTATACCATAATGGTCAAGTTTGTGGAGTAGGATGCTGTGGTCTACTGTGTCAAAAGCTTTTCTTAGGTCAATAAAAATTCCTAGTGGATATTCCTTATTTTCCAATGCTGTGTAAAGCAGATCTAGCATTTTTATAATTGCATCGTTAGTGCTTTTATTTTTCCTGAATCCAAATTGGCAGGGGTTGAGTATGTTTTGTGACGTTATAAATGAATATAGTCTCCTGTGCACGAGTTTCTCAAAGATTTTGGATAGCAATGGTAAGTTTGATATTGGCCTATAGTTGTTTAAATCTGTCGTCTTAAGTAGTTTCGAGAAGGTGCTAGCTTCTAGTGACTTATTAAAAAGCAATGAGATAGTATGCGAGAGGACATGGGCCACTCTCTTGTACAATAATGGTGGGACATGAGACAGATTCCCTGAGTTATTTTTAAGTGACTTTATAATCTCGGTGACTTCCGTGGGCTCAGTTGGAGCAAGATAGAAGGAATTTGGGAAATTCCCATCTAGGTAGTCCCCGGCATGGGCATTGGTACGTGGGATTTTATTGGCGAGATTAGAACCTATGGTTGAGAAGAAGTCGTTTATCTTGTTAGCTGTGTCGGTGGGTTGCAGTGGTGTTTCATTAGGTTTAGTTAGGACAATATTCTTGTTTTTTTTTCAGTTTGTGGGTCCCTAGAATCTGAGAGAGTGTTTTCCAGGTCTTTTTTATATCTCCTCTTGTGTCAGTGAATCTACTGGAGTAGTATAGTTGTTTGGCTTTCTTTATTACTTTGGTGAGGACTGATGAATAGTGTTTAAGAATATCTTTGTGTATTAAGCCCTGTCTATATTGCTTTTCATATTGGTGTTTCTTATCAATGGATTTCAGAATGGTGCTGGTTAGCCATGGGCAACCAAGCCGTTTGTTTGTGATCTGTTTCGTTTTTATAGGACAATGTTTGTTGTATAGTCTAAGTAGTTTGTTAAGAAAAATGTCTGTCCAGTCGACAATACCATTGGCCTTGGAGAATTCTGTAGGCCAGTCAACAGTCTCTAGGTCAGCTGTGAACTTTCTTATTGAGGCCTCATCATGGAGTCTAAATGAGACTTTGTTGTATTCAAGTGGTGGTTTACTAATGTTTGTCAAGAGGCAGATAGGGTAGTGGTCTGTAGTGCTATCAGGAGAGTGGAACAAGAAACACACTGTTCCATCAGGAGAGTGGAACAAGAAACACACTGTTCCATCAGGAGAGTGGAACAAGAAACACACTGTTCCATCAGGAGAGTGGAACAAGAAACACACTGTTCCATCAGGAGAGTGGAACAAGAAACACACTGTTCCATCAGGAGAGTGGAACAAGAAACACACTGTTCCATCAGGAGAGTGGAACAAGAAACACACTGTTCCATCAGGAGAGTGGAACAAGAAACACACTGTTCCATCAGGAGAGTGGAACAAGAAACACACTGTTCCATCAGGAGAGTGGAACAAGAAACACACTGTTCCATCAGGAGAGTGGAACAAGAAACACACTGTTCCATCAGGAGAGTGGAACAAGAAACACACTGTTCCATCAGGAGAGTGGAACAAGAAACACACTGTTCCATCAGGAGAGTGGAACAAGGAACACACTGTTCCACCAGGACAGTGGAACAAGGAACACACTGTTCAACCAGGACAGTCGAACAAGGAACACACTGTTCCACCAGAACAGTGGAACAAGGAACACACTGTTACAGCAGGACAGTGGAACAAGGAACACACTGTTCCAGCAGGACAGTGGAACAAGGAACACACTGTTCCATCAGTACAGTGGAACAAGGAACACACTGTTACATCAGTACAGTGGAACAAGGAACACACTGTTCCATTAGTACAGTGGAACAAGGAACACACTGTTCCATCAGTACAGTGGAACAAGGAACACACTGTTCCATCAGTACAGTGGAACAAGGAACACACTGTTCCACCAGAACAGTGGAACAAGGATCACACTGTTCCACCAGGACAGTGGAACAAGGAACACACTGTTCCAGCAGGACAGTGGAACAAGGAACACACTGTTCCAGCAGGACAGTGGAACAAGGAACACACTGTTCCAGCAGGACAGTGGAACAAGGAACACACTTCCAGCAGGACAGTGGAACAAGGAACACACTGTTCCAGCAGGACAGTGGAACAAGGAACACACTGGTTCAACACAACAACGACTTTAAAGAGTACGTGGTTGTGGTTAACGAGATTTAAAGTCTACTGCACCAGGGTAATTTAGGCTACATGCCACCTGTTCACCACCAGCCAAAAGTAATTTAATACTTAAAACAGTCATTAACATACACCCTGAGCGTATATATATATACACACACACAGATATACACGTCACGGTATACACCAACTGAGGGAAATACAAATCACGCTGTGTATGATCTGGGAACACAATCACATGTATAGTTTTCCTACCCCTAGTTGTCAACTAGAAGGTTAACTAGTGTAGATCAGCTGACAAAAACTAGATGGCACTGTCACATTAAGTCTAGTACAGATGACACTACCTAGATGACACTAGCATAATAGATCTAGTACAGATGACACTACCTAGATGACGCTAGCATCGTTCTGGTCTCCGTGTCGAGCTGAGACGCATTTACGGAAAATAACGCCTATGACAAGCACTCAAATTGCTCTGTTGTCCACACATCTGACACTTGTTCCAAAATCCTAGCAACATCAGAATATCGTAACTCAACATGCGGTTATACAGCTGCATTGTGTCACATCTTGTTTCACTGATCTAGTTTTCATTGAGAGGGACCTGACCTCCCAACATCTGCGTTCTACTAGTGACCTACGTCTCACCTCATGGCGCTATATAGGCTCCATCCTGTCGCTTCAACTCCACATTGTTTCAGACTGAAACAATGCTCTTCTCTAGACTGAGGGACTGACCACCTCAAAACTTTAAGGGTGATGGACTGATTACATCGTCTTCAAGTCTCTTCTACTTCTATCAACTTTTCTGTACTCGACTGAAGAAGCCTATTGTGTAGGCGAAACGTTTCGAAATAAAGATACCTAACTGTTGCATATGTGTCTTACCTAACAACCTGTCGGTATTTTATACCATTTTAATGTTCTAGTTTTCATTGTCTATCATGTCCTGGAGAACTTCAAGTATCTCCTCAAGTTACTTGTTGACGAACTTCACTGTTTCTGTCCTTGCACTCCACCTGGTTTCGGACTCCAACTGAACCACAGGCACGACGTTTTTTATTTTTTTCTCAGCGTTGTGCTGAACAAGAGAAGAACACGTAGAGAGCTTCGATGGTTCCAAGAAACGTGACCATCATTGTACCCTAGTTGGTTGCATGTACACTCATCAAGTTGAGCGAGTGATTGTCGCAATTCACAAACACTGTCAGGTTGTTCTTCTCACTTATTCTTTGACGTACACCACTTCTGTGTCCAGCCATCACAGGAGCGTTGTCACAGCCTGTGACCGACAATCTTGTAGCTTCATTTCGTCGTTCTCTAGCTGTTTCAAGATGTCTTCAACCAAGTTCTCAGCATTCTCAGGCTTATCTGGATAAAACCAAGGAAGGATTCTCTAACACTGATTGTTTTCCTCTCAAAATCAATTTCCACGTACCTCACTACTTTTGGCATCTGCTCACGGTGTGCTAGATCAGAAGTAGAGTCGAATATGAGACCATAGTTCTTGGCTTTACGAATCCTTCTCAGTAATCTCTGGCGACCGGTAGATGCCAACACTCAGTGAAAGATCAGACGTGGATCCAGGATTAATTTCCACGCGAGTGAGGTGTTGTATTTTATGCAGTGAAGAATTCTCGTCAAGATATCACGCCACTTCTGTTTTTCCTCCTCAATCTGTGACTGAAGTTCCGCATCAATAACTCCTCTGCTTTCCGCTAAATTTCTTTCCATTTCTTTCCACTGTGTGAAGCACTCCCTATAATTCTTAGCATTTCCATGAATATTTTCAGGTGCTTTCCACTGGTTGAATCCACTTTCCTGCTTCAGTGAGGATTGATGGTCTCACCTGGGATAGAGAAGCCGACAGATACAAAATGCAGACTTTTTAGGAGGGGAATAGACCAGCCATAAGCGAGTCACTTCCTCACCTCGGCCATTCCCCAATTTCCTCTTGAACAAGTTTTGCTCATTGAGCTGTTATATGTAGGTAGGAAAGGCTCCTCACTTTTCTGGAAATACTTCGAGCTCAACTTTATTATTTCTGTTCTCAACGCATTAGGCAGAATTGCTTTTCCAGTAACCTTGTCGAACTTCATTAAGTCCAATGTCATGCTGTTCATTCACTTCTTGTATGACAGTTCGAGGCTCTTCGACACCATCCAGTTCACTAGGTTCAGCGTCGTCAGGTAAAATTTCGTCAAGCTCAACATCACCACCACCACCACCATCGTCTTCTCCTGTCAGGTCCACGTTCTCTCTGGCAGCCTCACTTTTAATCTCGTCATGCTCAGATTTATCTGACGTGACTTCTTCCTCGGCTTGAGACGCATTTGTACTTGACCCACCTTTCAGATTCTAACTTGTTACAGGTACAGGTGACTCCATGGAAAGTGTCGAACAACTTGTTCCAGGCTTCTCAAAGAAGGGTATGAAGAACTTACTCGACCTCCTGGCTTCCTCTGCCTCCAACTTTCTTCTCTTCTGTCCTTCACCTCCACTTTCCTTCGTGAAGAAACGTTTCATGTTCTTACACAATGATCTAAAATAAGGAAATGACACTTTTAGTAACATTAAATTTCACAGATTTTGCACAGAATTCTAGTCTCTAGTCTCCGTGCTAGAGAATGGTTTTACTGCCAGTCGTCACTGAGCGGTGGTACTGTGAGGTGTGTGGTCATGTAGCTTCCAGCACTGTAGTTTTACCAAATAATTTATAGTGCTAGTCACGGCATTATGCCGGGTAAGCGCCCCAGCATAATGCCGTGACGAAAATCAAAGGCCTACTGTTACAACCCAGGAACAATAAGGCCTGTTATCCTGGGTGTAAAGGGGAGCAAGGAGCAGAACACAGCTGAATGACTTTGAATTATATTTTCCTTCACCAAGTGCGATTATAAGTATTTACAAGTATGTACACTATATACAGTTGGAAATATATGTGCACCACACGGTAAATAAAGAGGCAAAGACACAGCCTGGAGACAGAATGGACAGCCGTGTTCAACCAGCTCTAGAATGGAAATGACAAGGGTGGAAACGTGAGTGGTGACCACATCACCTCCACAAATGTCAGACCCACCTTCTCCTTGGCTGAACCTAGGTATTGATCTGATGATGGGGCCCCATCGTCCGACCCTTAGCACCCTGTTCGCTGGTTGAGGAGGTAGTCTTTTGATGAGGGTATGTACATGCGCCGAATAAAGGGTACATACTCTTTGCATGCCACACCCCCCACCCCAAGAGGGCTCAGGAATAAGCTTCCACCTCCAGTAAGTAGAAAGTGCTGCCATTGCACTTTCCAACTCTTAGAAAGAGCTCAGCTTTATTCGCGACATAAAGCCAAACCCTAAATTTAAAGCGAGACAGCAGACAGTAGGGCTAACGTAGGTCCAAGATACCTGCGGACGGTAGCAATGTATCCCCTCACTAAAAAAACACACACACAATAAATTACCTAGTATATACATAAAAAGGGTGAAAAAAATAGCCTTTTTTCTACCTAAGGTTCCTAACTCATCCTAACCTAAAATATTTTATGATCTAGATATTGGGTAGGCCAGCGTATTTTCTTTGCTGGCTATATGCATATATTACAATATTGGTAATC
Organism: Cherax quadricarinatus; assembly: GCF_038502225.1. NCBI lineage: Eukaryota > Metazoa > Arthropoda > Malacostraca > Decapoda > Parastacidae > Cherax > Cherax quadricarinatus. The sequence goes on along the minus strand of NC_091334.1, from coordinate 6,148,079 downwards.
AAGCTTTCTAGGGGGATCTAAACCAATCGGTTTGTAGTATAATTAATAAACTAACCCATTACCAAAACTACAATATGAATATAGTCCGGGGGTACAAAAACACATACAGCAAACCATACCACGGGCGGGGATAGAACCCGCGATCGTGTCATTACAATTTCGTGAGACATACAGTACTTTTAATCGTTACTAGTAATGTGATTTCTAGCATAAAAGAGTACTTTCTTTGATTTGTAAAGAAACATCATAAAATAAGAGTATATTCTTTGGCATTATTATCAAATATTACAATAATAACAATGTAGCCATGACCCTACCTACCCAGTGCCACAAGACACTACCTTTCTCTATGTGTCATGGCACACCTACTACTTCGTGTCACAAGACACCCTTGTCTCTGTGTCACACGACACTCTGTTCTCTGTCATGATACTCCTTCTCTGTGTCACAAGACACTACCTTTTTGTACAGGGTTACAACACATCTTGTTAATGGCATATGATTTGTGTTACACCCTTCACCTGTGTTATTACTGACACAAACTGTCTCCCACACGAGACACCGTTAACACTACCGTCTGTGTCACACATGACACACCTTGCCTGTGTCTTCACAAGACACTACCTTGACTGTGTCTTGCCAAACAACGCTGTGTGAACCAATGACGTCCAGTGCTGTTCAGACCACCCCAAGGCTCGAGTTTGGTTTCCAAAAGCTTCGAAAAACTGTTCCGACTCGGCTTCGAGGAAACGAGGAACAAACTGTACTGCCCTTTGCAAGATAAAGTCCTCTATAGTCTGTTTAAATTGCCTCCTCTCCTTCTCTCTATCAAATTCCTCTCTAACAAAAGCGCGCTGCTCTTTAAGAGGTAAGATAAGATTAGATTTCGTTCGGATTTATAGCCCCGGAGGGTTAGCCACCCAGGATAACCCAAGAAAGTCAGTGCGTCATCGAGGACTGTCTAACTTATTTCCATTGTGGTCCTCAATCTTGTCTCCCAGGATGCGACCCACACCAGTCGACTAACACCTAGGTACCTATTTGCTGCTAGGTGAACAGGACAACAGGTGTAACGAAACGTGTCGAAATGTTTCCACCCGCCGGGAATCGAACCCGGGCCCTCCGTGTGTGAAGCGGGAGCTTTAGCCACCAGGCCACCGGGCCTGGCTAACTCAAATGCCAATGAAGCAGACTTACCCTGAGACAACTCTACACACCTCTTGCTTCACAAGGCTGCTGGTTTTGCTCAGGTGTGTCTTGAACATTCTGCAGAAACCTAAGTGGAGATCTGTTAATACTCCTGTAGCTGGGTCACGTCAAGCTGGTGCGATATGTCTGCTTCAGTCTTTAATTTACTGCAAATAAGATTACGAAGTTGTGCCGCAGTTAGAGTTCCTTAATAATCAATGCCAAAAGATTGAGCAATATGCCAAACACAACGCTGTAGAGAGAACTTGGGCAGGTTTAGTAGAGTAAACTCAGTTACTAATTGTAGGACTCTTAGAGGTGGCATTTAATCTCCAACCCACTACTTAGAACACGCTCAAGCCTATGTACACTACGATTGCAGATTCACGATAGCATGGCTGACACGAATGCAGAGTACGCACATACAATAGCAATAGCAAAACGAACTACAAAATATTCACACAACAGCAAGATTGACCATAGCGAAGCGAGCACAATTGACACGCCAAAATAGCAAGCTGTCAACAATCACACAATAGCAGGCTGACCATAAAGAAAAATGCAAAGCCTACGTGCAAAGTTTCGTAAAGCGTTGGCAAAGCTGACGCAATGCCAAACAGCAAGCTATACGATGTTCCTGCTTTAGCTTCAACTCTAGGCTCAACTCCTGCTCTAAGTCCAGCTCCAAGACAGGCTACCCATATTACATCCCAGGAACAATAAGGCCTGTTATCCTGGATGTAAACGGGAGCAAGGAGCAGAACAAACACAGCTGAATGACTTTGAATTATATTTTCCTTCACCAAGTGCAATTATATATATTTACAAGTATGTACACTACATACAGTTGGAAATATATGTGTACCATATGGTAAATCGAGAGGCAAAGAGACAGCCTGGAGACAGAATGGACAATTGTGCTCAACCAGCTCTTGAATGGAAATGACAAGGGTGGAAACGTGAATGGTGACCACGCCACCTCCACAATTGCCAGACCCACCTTCTCATTGGCTGAACCTAGGTACTGATCTGACAATGCGGCCCCATCGTCCGACCCTTAGCACCCGGTTTGCTGGTTGAGGTAGCCTTTTGATGAGGGTATGTACATGCGTGGAATAAAGGGTACATACTCTTTGCATGCCACACCTACCATACAGGGGGGTCTTCTTTCGTCACTGCATTATGCCGGATAGCAGCCGTTAGCATGACGTCACGGCCTGTTGCCACACACTACAGTGACTCCACAGTGACTCCTCAGTGCTCACATGGCTGCCGTGGTGAGAGGAAGTGTTACACTTTTGTCTATCTGCCCCATCTTTTGTCCAATGTTCCCTTTGGTTTTGGGACTATACATGTTTGATTATGGGTAAAAGGAAGTCTAACACCTGAAACTACAGCTCAAGTCATAAGGCTTCACAAAGCTGGGTACCAGACGAAAGAAATAGTGGAGAATGTTGGTGTGTGCGAGCATTCAGTGAGTAACTGGGTGCAGTTAGAGAGTACACCTAAGATAACTGCTAGAGAACTGAAAGAAAAGAACCCACATCTTCTCTCAGAGGTGTCTGTAAGAACTGTTAACAGACCTGTTTCAGAACTAGGCTACAGTAGTCACTTCCAGGTTAAGAAACCGATCCTCTCCAAGCCACAGAAGAAATGTAGGTTGGATTATGCAAAGAAATATCTTCACTGGAATCCTGAACAGTGGTCTGAAGTACTTTGGAGTGATGAAGCAACCTTCACTGTCACCTGTAACCGTGGGGAACATGTGTACCAGCCCAGAGGTAGTGACCCATTATACCCACACTACACCTGTGAGACCACCAAACACCCAGACTCGCTCATGGTTTGGTGTTGTTTCAGTGTTCAGAGTGTTGTTGAACTCATTGTGCTTTCCAAAAACCAGTTTACCTGGAGTTTACCTGGAGAGAGTTTCGGGGGTCAACGCCCCCGCGGCCCGGTCTGTGACCAGGCCTCCTGGTGGATCAGCCCCTGATCAACCAGGCTGTTGCTGCTGGCTGCACGCAAACCAACGTACGAGCCACAGCCCGGCTGATCAGGAACTGACTTTAGGTGCTTGTCCAGTGCCAGCTTGAAGACTGCCAGGGGTCTGTTGGTAATCCCCCTTATGTGTGCTGGGAGGCAGTTGAACAGTCTCGGGCCCCTGACACTTATTGTATGGTCTCTTAACGTGCTAGTGACACCCCTGCTTTTCATTGGGGGGATGGTGCATCGTCTGCCAAGTCTTTTGCTTTCGTAGTGAGTGATTTTCATGTGCAAGTTCGGTACTAGTCCCTCTAGGATTTCAGTATATGAACCAATATAATTACTTGGAGTTATTATGTGACAATATACCCGAGTGTGGGGCTACGATTTTTATGCAGGACGGTGCACCGTGTCATACCGCCAAATCTGTAGTTCAGTGGCTTAAGGACTGTGAAGTGAGGTTCCTTAATGACTGGCCAGGCAATTCCCCAGACCTAAACCCTATTGAGAACCTCTGGTCAATAGTGAAACTAAGTTTACTGGGCAAGGATATCAGTTCCATCCTGCAGCTGGAGGCTGCTCTACATGAGACATGAATATACCTCCTCAAACCGTCAAGAATTTGTGTGAGAGTCTTCCTACACGGCTGAGGGACGTGATTAAGCGTAAAGGACACAACACCAAGTATTAAAACCTCAGCAAGTGTGCAATTATATATATTATAATCTTTCATGGTATGTGTTTGTGTTCTGGTACATGTGTAGGGGAGGGGCGGCATAATGCTGTGACTAGCCTGTATAAGTAATTTAACAATCTAGCCATCCTGGTGCTTCTCAGCCATGATAATCAAAGACAGATCATACATCTGAAGAAAATTCTTTTCTCACTGTCCGAGGATGGTTTGTTTGACTTGAACAGAAACTGCTCAGTGGTGCCCAGGACACGTGCTATAACCTGGCATACCTTAGGTACGCCACTGGTGTCGACACTGTAACAGCTGCCTCGCTCTCTTTTTCTAATCTGGGCTGCTTCTTCTGGGATACCAGATATACTAAGCAAATTTCCTAAATTTGCTTGTAACAGATAAGTGAACTATAGATATGTAGATATAAATCCATATGTATGCCTATTAACCCTTTGGGGCCTAGTTCCTAGGCCTTTTGTGTATCCATATGCTCTCGTGCTACCCTCCACAGGATGGATATGGGGTGCAAAATAAACTAGCCACTTCAGTGGCAAAATCTAAATCTTCTAAACACTCCCCCCAACCCACCATAACTCTCACCAGTCTTCCGAACACACCTCCCAACCCACCATAACTCTCACCAGTCTTCCGAACACTCCCCCCAACCCACCATAACTCACCAGTCTTCCGAACACTCCCCCCAACCCACCATAACTCTCACCAGTCTTCTAAACACTCCTCCCAACCCACCATAACTCTCAACAGTCTTCTAAACACTCCTCCCAACCCACCATAACTCTCAACAGTCTTCTAAACACTCCCCCCAACCCACCATAACTCTCACCAGTCTTCTAAACACTCCCCCCAACCCACCATAACTCTCACCAGTCTTCCGAACACTCCCCCCAACCCACCATAACTCTCACCAGTCTTCCGAACACTCCCCCCAACCCACCATAACTCTCACCAGTCTTCCGAACACTCCCCCCAACCCACCATAACTCACCAGTCTTCCGAACACTCCTCCCAACCCACCATAACTCACCAGTCTTCCGAACACTCCCCCCAACCCACCATAACTCTCACCAGTCTTCCGAACACTCCCCCCAACCCACCATAACTCACCAGTCTTCCGAACACTCCCCCCAACCCACCATAACTCACCAGTCTTCCGAACACTCCCCCCAACCCACCATAACTCTCACCAGTCTTCCGAACACTCCCCCCAACCCACCATAACTCACCAGTCTTCCGAACACTCCCCCCAACCCACCATAACTCACCAGTCTTCCGAACACTCCCCCCAACCCACCATAACTCTCACCAGTCTTCCGAACACTCCCCCCAACCCACCATAACTCACCAGTCTTCCGAACACTCCCCCCAACCCACCATAACTCACCAGTCTTCTGAACACTCCCCCCAACCCACCATAACTCACCAGTCTTCCGAACACTCCCCCCAACCCACCATAACTCTCACCAGTCTTCTAAACACTCCTCCCAACCCACCATAACTCTCACCAGTCTTCTAAACACTCCTCCCAACCCACCATAACTCTCACCAGTCTTCTAAACACTCCTCCCAACCCACCATAACTCACCAGTCTTCCGAACACTCCCCCCAACCCACCATAACTCACCAGTCTTCGTAACACTCCCCCCAACCCACCATAACTCTCACCAGTCTTCCGAACACTCCCCCCAACCCACCATAACTCTCACCAGTCTTCCGAACACTCCCCCCAACCCACCATAACTCACCAGTCTTCCGAACACTCCCCCCAACCCACCATAACTCACCAGTCTTCCGAACACTCCCCCCAACCCACCATAACTCTCACCAGTCTTCTAAACACTCCTCCCAACCCACCATAACTCTCACCAGTCTTCTAAACACTCCTCCCAACCCACCATAACTCTCACCAGTCTTCTAAACACTCCCCCCAACCCACCATAACTCTCACCAGTCTTCTAAACACTCCCCCCAACCCACCATAACTCTCACCAGTCTTCCGAACACTCCTCCCAACCCACCATAACTCTCACCAGTCTTCTAAACACACCTCCCAACCCACCATAACTCTCACCAGTCTTCTAAACACTCCCCCCAACCCACCATAACTCTCACCAGTCTTCCGAACACTCCTCCCAACCCACCATAACTCTCACCTTTCAAAATCTAGATTTATTTTCCTCGGGATAATTTTTTTAAAACAAACGTCGTAAAACTGAGGAAGTTCACGAAGAAAATAAAAGCATTTCTGATAGAAAACAAATATATTTTTCAGAAAAAAAAGATTGCACATTTCAACAAAGATTTGCCCCAGTATACAATACTATTTGTATTAATAAAAATATTCACAACACGATATATATATATATATATATATATATATATATATATATATATATATATATATATATATATATATATATATATATATATATATATATATATATATATATATATATATGTCGTGCCGAATATGTAAAACTGGTCAATTAGCAAGAACTCATTTAAAATTAAGTCCTTTCTAAAATTTTCTCTTATACGTTTAAAGATATATTTTTTTCATTAATATTAATATAAAAATTTTTAATTTTGCACCAAAAGAATCTTAGAAAACTTACCTAACCTTATTATAACAAGCCCAATTTATTTTAGCCTAACCCAACTAAACATATTTTAGATTTGTTTACAATAATTTAATACTAAACAAACACAGTGAAATATATTTTTTTTCGTTAGGTTCAGAATGATTTTGGCGAAATTATTGCATACACAAATTTTCACTTGTCCTATATGGCAAGATGAGCGTTGCTATTTAAGCCAAGATCGCAAGTTCTGCCTATTCGGCACGACATTATATATATATATATATATATATATATATATATATATATATATATATATATATATATATATATATATTCTGTCTTACCAGATGAGTGTGAGACAGAAACCTGTAATTGTTTTACATGATGGTAGGATTGCTGGTGTTTTTTTGTCTGTCTCATAAATATGCAAGATTACAAGCATGTCTTGCTACTTCTACTTACACTTAGGTCACACTAAACATACATGTACACGTTTATTTATACACATCTGAGTTTTCTTTGATTTTATCTTAATAGTTCTTGTTCTTATTGCTTTTCCTTTTATATCCATGGGGAAGTGGAATAAGAATCTTTCATCAGTAAGCCATGCGTGTTGTAAAAGTCAACTAAAATGCCGGGAACAATGGGCTAGTAACTCCTTTTCCTGTAATAATTACTAAAAAGAAAAAGAAAACCGTCGAAGTGGGAAGTCTGAATGTGCGTGGATGTTGTGCGAATGATCAGAAAGAGATGATTGTGGATGTTATGAATGAGAAGAAGCTGGATGTCCTGGCTTTAAGTGAAACGAAGCTGAAGGGGGTGGGAGAGTTTCATTGGAGAGGAATAAATGGGATTAGGTCAGGGGTTTCTAATAGAGTTAGAGCTAAAGAAGGAGTAGCAATAATGTTGATGGATAAGTTATAGCAGGAAAAGAAGGAATATAAATGTATAAATTCAAGGATTATTTAGAGTAAATTAAAGGTTAGATGTGAAAAGTGGGTTATAGTAAGCGTATATGCACCTGGAGAAGAAAGAAGTGTAGAGGAGAGAGAGACATTTTGGGAAATGTTGAGTGAATGCGTGGGGAGTTTTGCATAAGTGATAGAGTACTGTGTTGGGGATCTCAATGCTAAAGTGGGTAAAAATGTTGTAGAGGGAGTAGTAGGTAAATTTGGGGTGCCAGTGGTAAATGAAAATGGGGAGCCTTTAATTGAACCATGTGTAGAAAGAGGTTTGGTAATAAGTAATACATATTTTATGAAAAAGAGGACAAATAAATATACAATGTATGATATAGCACGTAATGAAAGTAGTTTGTTAGATTATGTATTAGTGGATAAAAGGTTGATGGGTAGGCTCCAGGATGTACGCGTTTATAGAGGGACAACTGATATATAGGATCAATATCTAGTTGTAGCTACAGTTAGAGTAAGAGGTAAATGGGACAAGAGGAAAATGACAACAACAAGAGGAAGGTGAAAGTGTATAAACTAAGGGAGGAGGAAGTTCGGGTGAGATACAAGCAACTATTAGAAGAAAGGTGGACTGGTGCAAGTATGAGTAGTGGGAGGGTTGAGAGGGTTGGAATAGTTTAGAATGTGGGGCAGAAGTTTGTGGTTATAGGAGGGTGGGGGTAGGAGGAAAGAGGAGCGATTGGTGGAATGATGAAGTAAAGGGTGTGATAAAAGAGAAAAAAGTTAGCTTATGAGAGGTTTTTACAAAACAGAAGTGTTATAAGAAGAGTAGAGTACATGGAGAGTAAAACAAAGGTGAAGAGAGTGGTAAGAGAGTGCAAAAGGAGAGCAGATGATAGAGTGGGAGAGGCACTGTCAAGAAATTTGCTGAGGAATCATGAACAAGTGAGATAAACAAGCTAAAAAAGCCAAGGGAACGATTGGTTTTGTCAATTATATACAGAGTAGAGTAGTTAGTTGATGGGGAGCTGGAGGTATTGGGTAGATGACGGGAATATTTTGAGGAACTTTTAAATGCCGATGAAAAATGGGAGGCAGTAATTTTATGCACTGGCCAGGAAGGTATATTATCTTTAAGAAGTGAAGAAGAGCAGAATGTGAGAGTGGGGGGAGGTGCGTGAGGCTGGAACTGATGGGATCATGACAGAAATGTTAAAAGCAGGGGGGGACATAGTGTTGGAGTGGTTGGTATTTTTGTTTAATAAATGTATGGCAGAGGGGAAGGTACCTAGAGAATGGCAGAGAGCATGTATAGTTTCTTTATATAAAGGGAAGGGGGACAGAAGAGATTGTAACAATTATATGGGAATAAGTTTACTGAGTATACCAGGAAAAGTGTACGGTAGGGTTATTACTGAAAGAATTAGAGGTAAGACAGAGAGTAGGATTGCGGATGAGCAAGGTGGCTTTAGAATGGGTAGGACATGTGTAGATCAAGTGTTTACATTGAAGCATATATGCCAACAGTATTTAGATAAATGTAGGTAAGTTTTCATTACAATTATGGATTTAGAAAAGGCATATGATAGAGTGGATAGGGAAGCAATGTGGCAGATGTTGCAAGTATATGGAATAGGTAGTAAGTTACTAAATGCTGTAAAGAGTTTTTATGAGGATAGTGAGGCTCAAGTTAGGGTGTGTAGAAGAGAGGGAGACTACTTCCCGGTAAAAGTAGGTCTTAGACAGGGATGTGTAATGTCACTATGGTTGTTTAATATATTTATAGATGGGGTTGTAAAAGAAGTAAATGCTAGGGTGTTCGGGAGAGGGGTGGGATTAAATTATGGGGAATCAAATACAAAATGGGAGTTGACACAGTTACTTTTTGCTGATGATACTGTGCTTATGGGAGATTCTGAAGAAAAGTTGCTAAGGTTAATACCTGGACCTGGAGGTTACCTGGAGGTTATTCCGGGGATCAACGCCCCCGCGGCCCGGTCCATGACCAGGCCTCCCGATGGATCAGGGCCTGATCAACTAGGCTGTTACTGCTGGCCGCACGCAGTCCAACGTACGAGCCACAGCCCGGCTGATCCGGCACTGACTTTAGGTATCTGTCCAGCTCTCTCTTGAAGGCAGCCAGGGGTTTATTGGCAATTCCCCTAATGCTTGATGGGAGGCTGTTGAACAGTTTTGGGCCCCGAACACTTATGGTGTTTTCTCTTAGTGTACCAATGGCGCCCCTACTTTTTATTGGGGGCATTTTGCATCGCCTGCCCAGTCTTTTACTTTCGTAGGGAGTGATTTCTGTGTGCAGATTTGGGACCATTCCTTCCAAGATTTTCCAAGTGTAGATTATGATATATCTCTCCCTCCTGCGTTCCAACAAGTACAAGTCAAGTGCTTCCAAGCGTTCCCAGTAGTTAAGGTGCTTGACAGAACTTATACGTGCAGTAAAGGATCTCTGTACACTCTCCAGATCTGCGATTTCACCTGCTTTGAATGGAGATGTTAATGTACAGCAGTATTCCAGCCTAGAGAGAACAAGTGATTTGAAAAGGATCATCATGGGCTTGGCATCTCTCGTTTTGAAAGTTCTCATTATCCATCCTATCATTTTCTTTGCACGTGCGATCGTGGCACTCTTGTGATCCTTGAAAGTGAGATCCTCAGACATTACTACTCCCAGGTCCCTTGCATTATTTTTCTGCTCTATTGTATGGCCGGAGTCAGTAGTATACTCTGTTCTAGTTATTATCTCCTCCAGTTTTCCATAACGGAGTAGTTGGAATTTGTCCTCATTGAACATCATATTGTTTACCGTTGCCCACTGGAAAACTTTGTTTATATCTTCTTGGAGGTTAACCGCATCCTCAGCAGATGACAGCCTCATGCAGATCCTAGTATCATCCGCAAAGGATGATACGGTGCTGTGGTGTATATCTCTGTTTATGTCTGATATGAGGATAAGGAATAAGATGGGGGCGAGTACTGTGCCTTGTGGAACAGAGCTCTTCACTATGGCAGCCTCCGATTTAACTCTGTTGACCACTACTCTTTGTGTTCGATTTGTTAGGAAGTTGAAGATCCATCTCCCCACTTTCCCAGTTATTCCTTTAGCACGTATTTTATGGGCTATTACGCCATGATCGCATTTGTCAAATGCTTTTGCAAAGTCTGTGTATATTACATCTGCATTCTGATTTTCTTCCAGTGCATCCAAGGCCATGTCATAGTGATCCAGTAGTTGTGAGAGGCAGGAGCAACCTGTCCTGAACCCATGTTGCCCTGGATTGTGCAGATTTTGGGAATCCAGGTGATTTGCAATCCTGCTTCTTAGCACTCTTTCAAAGATTTTTATGATGTGGGACGTCAGAGCTATTGGTCTATAGTTCTTAGCTAATGCTTTGCTGCCACCTTTATGGAGTGGGGTTATATCGGTTGTTTTAAGTGACTGTGGAATTTCACCCATGTCCAAGCTCCTCCTCCATAGTGTACTTAGGGCACGCGAGAGGGGTTTCTTGCAGTTCTTAATGAAAACAGAGTTCCACGAGTCTGGGCCCGGGGCTGAGTGCATAGGCATGTTGTCAATGGCTTTTTCGAAATCTATCGGAGTTAGGGTAATGTTGGAAATCTGGCATACATTTATGGAGTTTTGAGGCTCATTCATGAAGAAATCATTTGGGTCGTCGATCCTCAGACCGATTAGTGGTTCACTAAACACAGAGTCGTACTGGGATTTCAATATTTCACTCACGAGTTTGGGAGTGTGTGTAAAGGTAGAAAGTTGAAAGTGAACATAGATGAGAGTAAGGTGATGAGGGTATGAAATGATTTAAATAAAGAGGAATTGGATATCACATTGCAGAGGAGTATGGAAGAAGTGAATGTTTTCAGATATTTGGGAGTTGACTTGTCAGCGGATGGGTTTATGAAAGAGGAGGTTAACCATAGAATTGATGAAGGAAAAAAGGTGAGTGGTGCATTGAGGTATATGTGGAGTCAAAAAAACGTTATCAATGGAGGCAAAGAAGGGAATGTATGAAAGTATAATAGTACCAACACTCTTATATGGGTGTGAAGCTTGGGTTGTAAAGGCTGCAGCGAGGAGGCGGTTGGAGGCAGTGGAGATGTACTGTCTAAGAGCAATGTGTGGTGTAAATATTATGCAGAAAATTCGTAGTGTGGAAATTAGGAGAAGGTGTGGAGTTAATAAAGGTATTAGTCAGAGGGTTGAAGAGGGGTTGTTGAGGTGGTTTGGTCATTTAGAGAGAATGGAACAAAGTAGAATGACTTGGAGAGTGTTTAAATCTGTAGAGAAAGGAAGGCGGGGTAGGGGTCGTCCCTGAAAAGGTTGGTGGGAGGAGGGTAAGGAGGTTTCGTGAGCAAGGGGCTTGGACTTTCAGCAAGTGTACGTGAGCATGTAGGTAGGAGTGAATGGAGACGAATTGTTTTTGGGACCTGACGAGTTGCTGGAGTGTGAGCAGGTTAATATTTTGTGAAAGAATTCAGGGAAACCAGTTAGTGGACTTGAGTCCTGGAAATGGGAAGTACAATGTCTGCACTTTAAAGGAGGGGTTTAGGATATTGGCAGTTTGGAGGGACACCTGAACTGTCGTACCTGAGCGCCTCTGCTAAGACAGTGATTATGTATGAGTGATGGTGAAAGTGCTGAATAATGAAAGTTTTTTTCTTTCTTTTTGAGTTTTTCTTTCTTTTTGGGTCACCTTGCCTAGGTGGGAAACGGCCGACGTGTTAAGATTATATATATAAATATATATATATATATATATATATATATATATATATATATATATATATATATATATATATATATATATATATATATATAATGTCGTGCCGAATAGGCAGAACTTGCGATCTTGGCTTAAATAGCAACGCTCATCTTGCCATATAGGACAAGTGAAAATTTGTGTATGCAATAATTTCGCCAAAATCATTCTGAACCTAACGAAAAAAATATATTTCACTGTGTTTGTTTAGTATTAAATTATTGTAAACAAATCTAAAATATATTTAATTGGGTTAGGCTAAAATAAATTGTTCTTGTTATAATAAGGTTAGGTAAGTTTTCTAAGATTCTTTTGGTGTAAAATTATAAATTTTTACATTAACATTAATGAAAAAATATATCTTTAAACGTATAATTGAAAATTTTAGAAAGGGCTTAATTTTAAATGAGTTCTTGCTAATTGACCAGTTTTACATATTCGGCACATGTATATACATATATATATACATATATATATATATATATATATATATATATATACATATATACATATATATATATATATATACATATATATATACATATACATATATATATATATACATATATATACATATATATACATATATATATACATATATATATATATATATACATATATATATACATATATATATATATACATATATATATACATATATATATATATATACATATATATATACATATATATATACATATATATATACATATATATATATATATACATATATATATATATATACATATATATATATATATATATATATATATATATATATATATATACATATAAATATATATATAAATATATATATATATATATATATATAAGAAACTTAAGTGGTAAAATCTGACTTATTTACATAAGACAATTGAGTTAATTTATTAACTAATATCACAAACTTAAAAGTTATATAAATAATAATTTGTTCTTGAGGATAAGTCACCTCAGTACTTCAATAAATATAATAATTGACACAAAATTATTACCTACATTGTGAATCTATCTCCCCTTCTCCCCTCTTCCAAAATCTAGGAAGGAAGGGGAAGGGGGAGGGGGTTCCAGGGAGCCTGGGTGAGTGCGGGCGCTCCGTGACTCCTGTGAGTTTAGCTCTTCTCTCACGTGGGTGACACCAGTCACCCAGGTGGAGGGTGAGGGGGGAATTATGGATAGATGGGGAGGATATTTTAACTCGTGTCAGAAATTAGGGTGAATGGTAGGTCACACTCAAACACACACACACACACACACACACACACACACACACACACACACACACACACACACACACACACACAGGACAGTAGGGTCAGGGGAGACATGATAACGACATATAAAATAGTGCGCGGAATAGACAAGGTGGACAAAGACGGGATGTTCCAGAGATGGGACACAGAAACAGGGGGTCACAATTGGAAGTTGAAGACTCAGATGAGTCAAAGGGATGTTAGGAAATATTTCTTCACTCATAGAGTTGTCAGGAAGTGGAATAGTCCAGTGATAGTGATGTAGTGGAGGCAGGAACCATACATAGCTGTAAGACGAGGTATGATAAAGCTCATGGAGCAAGGAGAGAGAGGACCTAGTAGCGACCAGTTAAGAGGCGGGGCCAGGAGCTGAGTATCGACCTCTGCAACCACAATTAGGTGAGTACAATAAGGTGAGTACATGACCTCACATTCGACGCATACAAGCACATACTAGTATAAGTACTCATGTCTTGAGAGTACTATCACACACAAGTACTCCAATATACAAAACACCTACACACTGGTCTGGTACCCTTTTTAATATGTTTACTTGGCTTGTAGTAGTGAGGTTCAGTTCTACGCTAGAGGAGCCTCCGGCGCATCTACCGCATGAAACGCAAGTAGAAATGTGCCGGAACACGTTGACCGGAAGTAACAGAGATGGGAGGATGATATCTGGCCCCGGAAGTGGTTGTTGTGTGTGTTGCTGGTAGTGTGGCGCTGCTGCTGGCGGTGGTGGTGGTGGTGGTGGTGGTGGTGGATGGTGAGGATGAGGGAGAATAGAGCCTAGGGATAGAGAGGATGACCGGCTCACTCTCCTGGTTGTAGAAAGATGGATGATGCTCACCCAACACTCTGTGGGGAAAAATGAGAAATCAGTAACACTGATTTATTATACAACATATTCAAACAGGCGAACTGTTAACAAACATTATCTCCCAGTCCACTGCAGTGTGCAGGTTCGAATCCTGGTGTGGACCGAGAGATAATGTTCATATATATACATATACATTTTTTTTTTCAACAAGTCGGCCGTCTCCCACCGAGGCAGGGTGACCCAAAAAAGAAAGAAAATCCCCAAAAAGAAAATACTTTCATCATCATTCAACACTTTCACCACACTCGCACATTATCACTGTTTTTGCAGAGGTGCTCAGAATACAACAGTCTAGAAGCATACACATATAAAGATACACAACATATCCCTCCAAACTGCCAATATCCCAAACTCCTCCTTTAAAGTGCAGGCATTGTACTTCCCATTTCCAGGACTCAAGTCCGACTATATGAAAATAACCGGTTTCCCTGAATCCCTTCACTAAATATTACCCTGCTCACACTCCAACAGATCGTCAGGTCCCAAGTACCATTCGTCTCCATTCACTTCTATCTAACACGCTCACGCACGCTTGCTGGAAGTCCAAGCCCCTTGCCCACAAAATCTCCTTTACCCCCTCTCTCCAACCCTTTCGAGGACGACCCCTACCCCACCTTCCTTCCCCTATAGATTTATATGCTTTCCATGTCATTCTACTTTGATCCATTCTCTCTAAATGACCAAACCACCTCAACAACCCCTCTTCTGCCCTCTGACTAATGCTTTTATTAACTCCACACCTTTTCCTAATTTCCACACTCCGAATTTTCTGCATAATATTTACACCACACATTGCCCTTAGACAGGACATCTCCACTTCCTCCAACCGTCTCCTCGCTGCAGCATTTACCACCCAAGCTTCACATCCATATAAGAGTGTTGGTACTACTATACTTTCATACATTCCCTTCTTTGCCTCCATAGATAACGTTTTTTGACTCCACATATACCTCAACGCACCACTCACCTTTTTTCCCTCATCAATTCTATGATTAACCTCATCCTTCATAAATCCATCCGCCGACACGTCAACTCCCAAGTATTTGAAAACATTCACTTCTTCCATACTCCTCCTCCCCAATTTGATATCCAATTTTTCTTTATCTAAATCATTTGATACCCTCATCACCTTACTCTTTTCTATGTTCACTTTCAACTTTCTACCTTTACACACATTCTCAAACTCATCCACTAACCTTTGCAATTTTTCTTTAGAATCTCCCATAAGCACAGTATCATCAGCAAAATGTAACTGTGTCAATTCCCATTTTGAATTTGATTCCCCAAAATTTAATCCCACCCCTCTCCCGAACACCTTAGCATTTACTTCCTTTACAACCCCATCTATAAATACATTAAACAACCATGGTGACATTACACATCCCTGTCTAAGACCTACTTTTACCGGGAAGTATTCTCCCTCTCTTCTACACACCCTAACCTGAGCCTCACTATCCTCATAAAAACTCTTTACAGCATTTAATAACTTACCACCTATTCCATATACTTGCAACATCTGCCACATTGCTCCTCTATCCACTCTATCATATGCCTTTTCTAAATCCATAAATGCAATAAAAACTTCCCTACCTTTATCTAAATACTGTTCACATATATGCTTCAATGTAAACACTTGATCTACACATCCCCTACCCACTCTGAAACCTCCTTGCTCATCCGCAATCCAACATTCTGTCTTACCTCTAATTCTTTCAATTATAACCCTACCGTACACTTTTCCTGGTATACTCAGTAAACTTATTCCTCTATAATTTTTAGTCTCTTTTGTCCCCTTTCCCTTTATATAAAGGGACTATATATGCTCTCCGTCAATCCCTAGGTACCTTCCCCTCTTTCATACATTTATTAAACAAAAGTACCAACCACTCCAACACTATATCCCCCCCTGCTTTTAACATTTCTGTCATGATCCCATCAGTTCCAGCTGCTTTACCCCCTTTCATTCTACGTAATGCCTCACGTACCTCCACCACACTTACATTCTGCTCTTCTTCACTCCTAAAAGATGGTATACCTCCCTGGCCAGTGCATGAAATTACTGCCTCTGTTTCTTCCTTAACATTTAAAAGTTCCTCAAAATATTCTCGCCATCTACCTAATACCTCCCTCTCCCCATCTATTAACTCCCCTACTCTGTTTTTAACGGACAAATCCATACTTTCCCTAGGCTTTCTTAACTTGTTTAAGTCACTCCAAAAATTTTTCGTATTTTCATTAAAATTTC
Organism: Cherax quadricarinatus; assembly: GCF_038502225.1. Lineage (NCBI taxonomy): Eukaryota > Metazoa > Arthropoda > Malacostraca > Decapoda > Parastacidae > Cherax > Cherax quadricarinatus. The sequence continues at coordinate 6,131,541 of NC_091334.1, read as the reverse complement.
TTGACAGTGCCTCTCCCACTCTTTCATCTGCTCTCCTTTTGCACTCTCTCACCACTGTCTTCACCTTTCTTTTACTCTCCATATACTCTGCTCTTCTTATAACACTTCTGCTTTGTAAAAACCTCTCATAAGCTACCTTTTTCTCTTTTATCACACCCTTTACTTCATCATTCCACCAATCACTCCTCTTTCCTCCTGCCCCCACCCTCCTATAACCACAAACTTCTGCCCCACATTCTAATACTGCATTTTTAAAACTATTCCAACCCTCTTTAACCCCCCCCCCCCCCACTACTCATCTTTGCACTAGCCCACCTTTCTGCCAATAGTCGCTTATATCTCGCCCGAACTTCCTCCTCCCTTAGTTTATACACTTTCACCTCCCTCTTACTTGTTGTTGCCACCTTCCTCTTTTCCCATCTACCTCTTACTCTAACTGTAGCTACAACTAAATAATGATCTGATATATCAGTTGCCCCTCTATAAACATGTACATCCTGGAGCCTACCCATCAACCTTTTATCCACCAATACATAATCTAACAAACTACTTTCATTAGGTGCTACATCATACCTTGTATATTTATTTATCCTCTTTTTCATAAAATATGTATTACTTACTACCAAATTTCTTTCTACACATAGCTCAATTAAAGGCTCCCCATTTACATTTACCCCTGGCACCCCAAATTTTCCTACTACTCCCTCCATAACATTTTTACCCACTTTAGCATTGAAATCCCCAACCACCATATGTAAAATATGTAAAACTGGTCAATTAGCAAGAACTAATTTAAAATTAAGTCCTTTCTGAAATTTTCTCTTATACGTTTAAAGATATATTTTTTTCATTAATGTTAATGTAAAAATTTATAATTTTACACCAAAAGAATCTTAGAAAACTTACCTAACCTTATTGTAACAAGAACAATTTATTTTAGCCTAACCCAATTAAATATATTTTAGATTTGTTTACAATAATTTAATACTAAACAAACACAGTAAAATATATTTTTTTCGTTAGGTTCAGAAGGATTTTGGCGAAATTATTGCATACACAAATTTTCATTTGTCCTATATGGCAAGATGAGCGTTGCTATTTAAGCCAAGATCGCAAGTTCTGCCTATTCGGCACGACATATATATATATATATATATATATATATATATATATATATATATATATATATATATATATATATATATATATATTATATTTATAATTTAATAGTGGTTTTGTTTACTACATTATACGGAATATAACCTGTAAATTCCAATGATTTTTTCCTCTCTTTCATACACACACACACGGACTGTTTCTGGTATATGTGAACGACATGACGGAAGGAATAGACTCCGAAGTGTCCCTGTTTGCAGATGATGTGAAGTTAATGAGAAGAATTCAATCGGACGAGGACCAGGCAGGACTACAAAGGGATCTGGACAGGCTGAAGGCCTGGTCCAGAAACTGGCTCCTGGAGTTCAACCCCACCAAGTGCAAAGTCATGAAGATTGGGGAAAGGCATAGAAGACCACAGAGTACAGTCTAGGGGGCCAAAGTCTACAAACCTCACTCAAGAAAAAGGATCTTGGGGTGAGTATAACACCGAACACATCTCCTGAGGTGCACATCAACAAAATAATTGCTGCAGCATTTGGGTGCCTAGCAAACCAAGGAATAGCCTTCCGACATCTCAATAAGGAATAGCTCAGGACTTTGTACACCGTGTACGTCAGGCTTATATTGGAGTATGCGGCACCAGTTTGGAACCTACAGCTAGCCAATCACCTAAGGAAATTAGAGAAAGTGCAAAGGTTTGCAACAAGATTAGTCCCGGAACTAAGAAGAATGTCCTACGAGTAGAGGTTAAGGGAACTCGACCTGACGACACTGGAGGACAGGAGAGATAGGGGGATATGATAAGGACATATAAAATACTGAGAGGAATTGACAAGGTGGACAAATACAGGATGTTCCAGAGATGGGACACAGCAACAAGGGGTCACACTTGGAAGTATTTCTTCAGTCACAGAGTAGTCAGGAAGTGAAATAATCTGGGAAGTGATGTAGTGAAGGCAGGATCTATGCATAGCTTTAACAAAAGGTATGATAAAGCTCACGGAGCAGGAAGAGTAACCTAGTAGCTACCAGTGAGGAGGCGGGGCCAAGAGCTATAAATCGACCTCTGCAACCAAAACTAGGTGAGTACAACTAGGTGAGTACACACACACTACTCACACACTCCCGGCCCTTGAAGACCGGAGAGTGGACCTAGTAGCGACCAGCGAAGAGGCGGAGCCAGTAGCTCTGAATCGACCCCTGCAAACACATATAGGTGAGTACACACACACACATACGTACCTGGAGGTATGGTAGTCGTAGGCCCAGGAATCTCTGTAGGTTGGTGGAGGACCAAGAGGCCTCTTCTTCCTTCCTCCCAGCTGCTTCACCACCGACAAAACCACACACATCAACATCATACTGCCTAGGGAAGATATGATAAAGTCAGAGATAGATAGATAGATAGATAGAGAGAGAGAGAGAGAAAGAGAGAGAGAGAGAGAGAGAGAGAGAGAGAGAGAGAGAGAGAGAGAGAGAGAGAGAGAGAGAGAGAGAGAGAGAGAGCACTTTGCTCTGAGCTCACCACCTCAGTTTGGAATGCTCTTCTCCAAGAGGATGTTGACAACCAAGTGAAAGCCATCACTGAACCCATCCTTAATCTACAACAAGAGCACATTCCTCACCGGCATTATATGACGAAGCCTACAGATCAGCCTTAGTTTGGCTTTCGTTGTAGAGAGGCTGCTACAGCTAAGTACAAGGCTCGTAGAAGGTAAAAGAGGCATCCTACTACCTATAACAGGAACTTGCACAGGCAAGCCTGTAGGCATATGGGTGAAGTTCAAAAGTTGACCATTTCTAAATGGGAGGTGGACACAAAAAGAAAGCTAGCATCAGGTAGGGTAGGCTCCAAAACCTGGTGGTCCCTGGTCAAGCACGAACAAGGTTATCTGCCTGATGAACTCATTCCACCTCTAAATCGACAGGATTGGACCACCTCTACAAATAGTCAAGAGAAAGCTGACCTCTTTGCCGAACACTTCGCTATCAAACTGCAAGTTCCTGATCCAGCAAGGGACCCTCCTTGGCTAGCTGCAAGAACTGTGTCAAAACTGCCAGTGGTGACAATAAGGCAGAAGGAGGTGCATCTTATTCTTAAACCGCTTGACCAAGAAAATGCTGAGGGCCCAGACAAGTTGAGCCCAAGATTGCTGAGAAGATGTGCAGACCAGCTAGCAGCACCTCTAACTCGCATCTTTCAGCACTGCCTAGTACAGTGTAAATGGTATTCTCTGCGGAAAGAGGCAAATGTAGTCCCTGTTCACAAAAAGAAGAGCAGAGCAGAAATCAGGAACTACAAACCAGTGTCACTCCTGTCAATCACTGGCAAGATCCATGAGACAATAATCTCGAGACGAATGACAGATTTTTGACTACCTGTCACTACTTTGTGACCGTCAGTATGGCTTCAGGAAAGGTTACTCTGTTGCTGATCTGCTGTTAAACCTCTCCACTAAATGGCACCAGTCACTGGATGAATCCAAAGTCAGTTGTGTGGTAGATCTGGACATTGCTGGTGATTTCGACCGAGTGTGGCACCAGGGCCTCTTCGTAAAACTTCAAGCACTGGGAATTGAAGGCTCTACACTATGTCTACTCAGTGATTACCTTCATGGTAGATCTCTAAGGATAATTCTCAATGGAACAGAATCAGCAAGACATCCTGTGTGATGAATGGTTTGAAAAACCGACAAGTTGAAGATTGAGACACTTATGCAGCATATGGGAATCTTTATTCAGGAAACGTTTCGCCACACAGTGGCTTCATCAGTCCAATACAAAGAGGAAGGCGTAAGGAGAGGAGGAGTATGAGGTAATCAGTCCCTCAGCCTGGAGTCGATGTGTTCAGTCCATCAATCTTGTAGAATGTACAGCATAGGGCCGTAGACGTGGCTTATATACTGTAGTGAGGTGAGGTGAAGCAGGCGGGGTCATAGTGGTACCATCCACTAGTCGAAGTAGGTCTTCGTCCAAAGGTTGAACAAGTGTCGAAGAATTCTTTGTAACAAGATCCCATGATGCTCCAGTGTCTGACAGTTGCAGCATCATGGGATCTTGTTACAAAGAATTCTTCAACACTTGTTCAACCTTTGGACGAAGACCTACTTCGACTAGTGGATGGTACCACTATGACCCCGCCTCCGCCTGCTTCACCTCACCTCACTACAGTATATAAGCCACGTCTACGGCCCTATGCTGTACATTCTACAAGATTGATGGACTGAACACATCGACTCCAGGCTGAGGGACTGATTACCTCATACTTCTCCTCTCCTTACGCCTTCCTCTTTGTATTGGACTGATGAAGCCACTGTGTGGCGAAACGTTTCCTGAATAAAGATTCCCATATGTTGCATAAGTGTCTCAATCTTCAGCAAGACATCCTATTGGGGCAAGTGTCCCAAAGAGAAGTGTGTTGGGTCCATTGCTATGGAATGTCTACCTCAATGACCTTCATCTCATCCCAGAATCCCATGCATATGCAGACGACTGTACACTGACATTTACTTATCCAAGAGAAGAAATGCCAGCTGCTCTAAGCTACATCAATCGCCAGCTAAGAGCTATATCAGATTGGGGAAACCGATGGCAAGTAACATTTGAACCTGAGAAAACACAAATGACGATTGTCTCTAGGCACCATTACGGTGATTCTGGAGCAGTAGTAAGTATGACTGGGAAAGTGTTGGTACCCAGGGAAGGTGATGATATACTTCGGGTGAAATTTGACTCCAAACTGACCATGTACAAGGTCAGTTATGTACTGTTATGTACAATGCCAATATTGTCAAAGTACCACACTTAGCTCCACTTCGAGGACAGCGTGAAGCAAGTTTCTATACCACAAGACGGGCAGCCAGCAGCAACTTCACTCTGGCTGTACCCTTCTCCAGAACATCACTTCATCTGAGATCATTTATCCCCAGGATGACTCGAGTATGGAACACATTAGTACAACATTATGATGTCAACGAGATAAAGTCAGTTGATCAAATGAAAATGCAGGCCCACAGATGGCTCCAACCTCATCCTGTTCCCTACTTGTATGTCTCATAACAATGCTTTTAAATGAGTTGATATAGGTAACAGCTCTTAGCTTGTCAATAAAGTTACGAATCCTAACCTTGTCAAACCTGTGTAAAGAGAGAGAGAGAGAGAGAGAGAGAGAAAGAGAGAGAGAGAGAGAGAGAGAGAGAGAGAGAGAAAGATCAGCAGCAGTACTTACCTCCTAGGATAACACAGGTGTAAGAGATGCCAGGGGTAACATTATCCAATACCAGGACAAACCCAAACATCACCAGGAACAACGATAGTGATAACACAGCATACACCGCCGTCATCTGTATGACAAACATGCATTAATATATGACAGATGTCACTGCACTCTGAACAGTAGGTGGCAGAGGGGGTATAAGGTGTAGTGGCAGGGGAGGGTATAAGGTGTAGTGGCAGGAGATGGTATAAGGTGTAGTGGCAGGGGATGGTATAAGGTGTAGTGGCAGGAGATGGTATAAGGTGTAGTGGCAGGGGAGGGTATAAGGTGTAGTGGCAGGGGATGGTATAAGGTGTAGTGGCAGGGGAGGGTATAAGGTGTAGTGGCAGGGGAGGGTATAAGGTGTAGTGGCAGGGGAGGGTATAAGGTGTAGTGGCAGGGGATGGTATAAGGTGTAGTGGCAGGGGAGGGTATAAGGTGTAGTGGCAGGGGAGGGTATAAGGTGTAGTGGCAGGGGAGGGTATAAGGTGTAGTGGCAGGGGAGGGTATAAGGTGTAGTGGCAGGGGATGGTATAAGGTGTAGTGGCAGGGGAGGGTATAAGGTGTAGTGGCAGGGGAGGGTATAAGGTGTAGTGGCAGGAGAGGGTATAAGGTGTAGTGGCAGGGGAGGGTATAAGGTGTAGTGGCAGGGGAGGGTATAAAGGGCAGTGGCAGGGAAGGGTATAAAGGGCAGTGGCAGGGGAGGGTATAAAGTGTAGTGGCCGGGGAGGGTATAAAGTGTAGTGGCAGGGGAGGGTATAAGGTGTAGTGGCAGGGGAGGGTATAAGGTGTAGTGGCAGGGGATGGTATAAAGTGCAGTGGCCGGGGAGGGTATAAAGTGTAGTGGCAGGGGAGGGTATAAGGTGTAGTGGCAGGGGATGGTATAAGGTGTAGTGGCAGGGGAGGGTATAAGGTGTAGTGGCAGGGGATAGTATAAGGTGTAGTGGCAGGGGAGGGTATAAGGTGTAGTGGCAGGGGAGGGTATAAGGTGTAGTGGCAGGGGAGGGTATAAGGTGTAGTGGCAGGGGAGGGTATAAGGTGTAGTGGCAGGGGAGGGTATAAAGGGCAGTGGCAGGGAAGGGTATAAAGGGCAGTGGCAGGGGAGGGTATAAAGTGTAGTGGTAGGGGAGGGTATAAAGTGCAGTGGCAGAGGAAGGTATAAAGTGTAGAGGCAGGGGAGGGTATAAAGTGTAGTGGCAGGGGAGGGTATAAAGTGTAGTGGCAGGGGAGGGTATAAAGTGCAGTGGCAGAGGAGGGTATAAAGTGTAGTGGCAGGGGAGGGTATAAAGTGTAGTGGCAGGGGAGGGTATAAAGGGCAGTGGCAGGGGAGGGTATAAAGGGCAGTGGCAGGGGAGGGCATAAAGTGTAGTGGCAGGGGAGGGTATAAAGTGTAGTGGCAGGGGAGGGTATAAAGTGTAGTGGCAGGGGAGGGTATAAAGTGTAGTGGCAGGGGAGGGTATAAAGTGTAGTGGCAGGGGAGGGTATAAAGGGCAGTGGCAGGGGAGGGTATAAAGGGCAGTGGCAGGGGAGGGTATAAAGTGTAGTGGCAGGGGAGGGTTTAAAGTGTAGTGGCAGGGGAGGGTATAAAGTGCAGTGGCAGAGGAGGGTATAAAGTGTAGTGGCATGGGAGGGTATAAAGTGTAGTGGCAGGGGAGGGTATAAGGTGTAGTGGCAGGGGAGGTTATAAAATGTAGTGGCAGAGGAGGGTAGAAGGTGTAGTGGCAGGGGAAGGTATAGAGTGTAGTGGCAGAGGAGGGTATAAGGTGTAGTGGCAGGGGAAGGTATAAGATGTAGTGGCAGGGGAGGGCATAAGGTGTAGTGGCAGGGGTGGGTATAAAGTGTAGTGGTAGGGGAGGGTATAAAGTGCAGTGGCAGAGGAAGGTATAAAGTGTAGTGGCAAGGAGGGTATAAAGTGTAGTGGCAGGGGAGGGTATAAAGGGCAGTGGCAGGGGAGGGTATAAAGGGCAGTGGCAGGGGAGGGTATAAAGGGCAGTGGCAGGGGAGGGTATAAAGTGTAGTGGCAGGGGAGGGTATAAAGGGCAGTGGCAGAGGAGGGTATAAAGTTTAGTGGCAGGGGAGGGTATAAAGGGCAGTGGCAGGGGAGGGTATAAAGGGCAGTGTCAGGGGAGGGTATAAAGTGTAGTGGCAGGGGAGGGTATAAAGTGTAGTGGCAGGGGAGGGTATAAAGTGTAGTGGCAGGAGAGGGTATAAAATGTAGTGACAGAGGAGGGTATAAAGTGTAGTGGCAGGGAGGATATAAAATGTAGTGGCAGGGGAGGGTATAAGGTGTAATGGCAGGGGAGGGTATAAAGTGTAGTGGCAGGGGAGGGTATAAAGTGTAGTGGCAGGGGAGGGTATAAAGTGCAGTGGCAGAGGAGGGTATAAAGTGTAGTGGCAGAGGAGGGTATAAAGTGTAGTGGCAGAGGAGGGTATAAAGTGTAGTGGCAGGGGAGGGTATATGTAGTGGCAGGGGAGGGTATATGTAGTGGCAGGGGAGGGTATATGTAGTGGCAGGGGAGGGTATATGTAGTGGCAGGGGAGGGTATATGTAGTGGCAGGGGAGGGTATATGTAGTGGCAGGAGAGGGTATATGTAGTGGCAGGGGAGGGTATATGTAGTGGCAGGGGAGGGTATATGTAGTGGCAGGAGAGGGTATATGTAGTGGCAGTTGAGGGTATATGTAGTGGCAGGGAGGGTATATGTAGTGGCAGGGGAGGGTATATGTAGTGGCAGGAGAGGGTATATGTAGTGGCAGGGGAGGGTATATGTAGTGGCAGGTGAGGGTATATGTAGTGGCAGGAGAGGGTATATGTAGTGGCAGGGGAGGGTATATGTAGTGGCAGGAGAGGGTATATGTAGTGGCAGGGGAGGGTATATGTAGTGACAGGGGAGGGTATATGTAGTGGCAGGAGAGGGTATATGTAGTGGCAGGGGAGGGTATATGTAGTGGCAGGGGAGGGTATATGTAGTGGCTGGAGAGGGTATATGTAGTGGCAGGGGAGGGTATATGTAGTGGCTGGAAAGGGTATATGTAGTGGCAGGGGAGGGTATATGTAGTGGCAGGGGAGGGTATATGTAGTGGCAGGAGAGGGTATATGTAGTGGCAGGGGAGGGTATATGTAGTGGCAGGAGAGGGTATATGTAGTGGCAGGGGAGGGTATATGTAGTGGCAGGAGAGGGTATATGTAGTGGCAGGGGAGGGTATATGTAGTGGCAGGAGAGGGTATATGTAGTGGCTGGAGAGGGTATGTGTAGTGGCAGGGGAGGGTATATGTAGTGGCAGGGGAGGGTATATGTAGTGGCAGGAGAGGGTTATGTAGTGGCAGGGGAGGGTATATGTAGTGGCAGGGGAGGGTATATGTAGTGGCAGGGGAGGGTATAAGTAGTGGCAGGGGAGGGTATATGTAGTGGCAGGAGAGGGTTATGTAGTGGCAGGGGAGGGTATATGTAGTGGCAGGAGAGGGTTATGTAGTGGCAGGGGAGGGTATATGTAGTGGCAGGGGAGGGTATATGTAGTGGCAGGGGAGGTTATATGTAGTGGCAGGAGAGGGTTATGTAGTGGCAGGGGAGGGTATATGTAGTGGCAGGGGAGGTTATATGTAGTGGCAGGAGAGGGTTATGTAGTGGCAGGGGAGGGTATATGTAGTGGCAGGGGAGGTTATATGTAGTGGCAGGAGAGGGTTATGTAGTGGCAGGGGAGGGTATATGTAGTGGCAGGGGAGGTTATATGTAGTGGCAGGAGAGGGTTATGTAGTGGCAGGGGAGGGTATATGTAGTGGCAGGGGAGGTTATATGTAGTGGCAGGAGAGGGTTATGTAGTGGCAGGGGAGGGTATATGTAGTGGCAGGGGAGGGTATATGTAGTGGCAGGGGAGGGTATATGTAGTGGCAGGAGAGGGTTATGTAGTGGCAGGGGAGGGTATATGTAGTGGCAGGAGAGGGTTATGTAGTGGTAGGGGAGGGTTATGTAGTGGCAGGGGAGGGTATATGTAGTGGCAGGAGAGGGTTATGTAGTGGCAGGGGAGGGTATATGTAGTGGCAGGAGAGGGTTATGTAGTGGCAGGGGAGGGTATATGTAGTGGCAGGAGAGGGTTATGTAGTGGCAGGGGAGGGTATATGTAGTGGCAGGAGAGGGTTATGTAGTGGCAGGGGAGGGTATATGTAGTGGCAGGAGAGGGTTATGTAGTGGCAGGGGAGGGTATATGTAGTGGCAGGAGAGGGTTATGTAGTGGCAGGGGAGGGTATATGTAGTGGCAGGAGAGGGTTATGTAGTGGCAGGGGAGGGTATATGTAGTGGCAGGAGAGGGTTATGTAGTGGCAGGGGAGGGTATATGTAGTGGCAGGAGAGGGTTATGTAGTGGCAGGAGAGGGTATATGTAGTGGCAGGAGAGGGTATGTGTAGTGGCAGGGGAGGGTATATGTAGTGGCAGGAGAGGGTTATGTAGTGGCAGGGGAGGGTATATGTAGTGGCAGGAGAGGGTTATGTAGTGGCAGGGGAGGGTGTAAGGAGTGATGCAGTGGTCGGAGAAGTGGCAGATACAGTTTAATATAGGCAAATACAAAGTTCTAAACATTGGACAGGAAAATAACCATGCCACATATAAACTAAATAATGTAGATCATAATATTAATGATTGCGAAAAGGATTTAAGAGTTCTGGTTAGCAGTAATCTAAAACCAAGACAACAGTGCATTAGTGTTCCCAATAAAGCTAACAGAATCCTTGGCTTCATATTAAGAAGTATAAAGTTGGTAGAATTACCGACAATATGTAAAGTAAAAGGACACAAGTGCAACTAATGTGACATTTTATTGTGGCAACGTTTCGCTCTCCAGGAGCTTTATCAAGCCATTACAAACAATACATGGACACAGAGGGTATATATAGGCTCAGAGTGAGGTGCAATACTAGTGGTAGTAGTAGTAGTGTCAAAAGTTGTAGTAGTAGTAATACAATATGGTAGAGCAATTAATTCGTACATGAGTAAAAGGATAAAAGCTATTACTTGGGTAATGTGGCATGCAAAGAGTACGTAACCTTTATTCGGCGCATGTACACACCCTCATTTACAGGCTATCTCCCCCAACCAGCGAACCAGGTTGCTAAGAGTTGATGATGGGGCCCCGTCGTTCAACTAGTGACCAGGTTCTAGCCAATAAGAAGATGGTTTTGGCAATCGCAGAGGTTATGTGGGTACCGCTCTCCTGTCTGCCCTTGTCATTCCCATTCTAGAGCTGGTTGAAGCACGGTCTGCTATCTTGTGGCTTCTATTTCTGCTTTGCTTACCGTGGAGTGCACTATACTTATCACTGTACATAGTGTACATATTGCTGTTCTAAATTGGTGAAGGATAATATAAGTCTAAACTTTTTCTACTGTGTTTATTTTGCTCCCATTACACCCGGGATAACAGGCCATTTGGAATCCTGGGTTGTAATAGGTAACATAAAAATAGGTTGGACAAATATAGACTGGAAAGAGGCAGCTTGTTTCAGTGTTCACTCTGTAATGTGCTTTGTGTAGTATAACAGGAGAGACTATGTGATGGCAGGGTTTACTGTTTTCAGGAGGATTCTTGCTAAGATGAAATTAAGACACATGTGCAACATCTGGGTATCTTTATTGTAGACGTTTCGCCATCCAGTGGCTTTATCAATACAAATTCTAGGACCTAACTTGAAGACAGTAGGACTATATACAGAAGATGAGGTAATCAGTCCCTCAACCTAGGAGTAGGTGCGAAGAGCACCATAGTCGTGGAGATTCTGAAGCAGAAGCAAGGAGCCTGGCGCTTATATAGTAACGTCAGGTGTAGCAGACGAGGGCATAGTCACTGTGACATAGGGCATAGTCACCAGTGACTATGCCCTCGTCTGCTACACCTGACGTTACTATATAAGCGCCAGGCTCCTTGCTTCTGCTTCAGAATCTCCACGACTATGGTGCTCTTCGCACCTACTCCTAGGTTGAGGGACTGATTACCTCATCTTCTGTATATAGTCCTACTGTCTTCAAGTTAGGTCCTAGAATTTGTATTGATAAAGCCACTGGATGGCGAAACGTCTACAATAAAGATACCCAGATGTTGCACATGTGTCTTAATTTCATCTTGTCGGTATTATATACCATTCTTGCACATTCTTGCTAAGACTTCAGAGATGGTGAAGCTGCCGTTGTTTTGTTTAATTGTATTCGAAACAGCGATCAGTGCTGATTCGAGGCACTTGCGTCTGCGGAAATTAGTTTCTTTGATCACTAATTGGGCGTCCCTGAATTTCATGAGATGATTGGTGGAATTTCGGTGTTGTACACAGGCGTTGTTCAAGTAATCGTTCCTACATGCGTAAATGTGTTCATTGAGGCGGGTGTCGAGGTTTCTTGCTGTTTCACCTACGTAAATCTTGTCACAGCCTCCACAGGGTATAGTGTAAACTGTTGTTAGGTAAGACATATATGCAACAGTTAGGTATCTTTATTTCGAAACGTTTCGCCTACACAGTAGGCTTCTTCAGTCGAGTACAGAAAAGTTGATAGAAGCAGAAGAGACTTGAAGACGATGCAATCAGTCCATCACCCTTAAAGTTTTGAGGTGGTCAGCCCCTCAGTCTGGAGAAAAGCATTGTTTCATAGTCTGAAACAATATAGTTTCAGACTATGGAACAATGCTCTTCTCCAGACTGAGGGACTGACCACCTCAAAACTTTAAGGGTGATGGACTGATTACATCGTCTTCAAGTCTCTTCTGCTTCTATCAACTTTTCTGTACTCGACTGAAGAAGCCTACTGTGTAGGCGAAACGTTTCGAAATAAAGATACCTAACAGTTGCATATGTGTCTTACCTAACAACCTGTCGGTATTTTATACCATTTTAATGTTCATAGTGTAAACTCCTGCGTTGACTGGTTCGTGGTGCTTTGATTTTGTCCTGGTTAGATCCTTTATTGAAGTGCTAGAAGCGATGGCGACTCTGGTGTTAGCTTGTGAAAGTACTTTAGAAACGTTCAGTGCAACCTGGCTGTTGGGAAGAATTATAACTTTGTTGGGAGTGGTGTTGATGCGTGGAGAATTAAGGATCTGAAGAGCTCTTTTCTTGCAGTCTTTGATGAAAAAGGAAGGAAAATGTAACTCAGTGAATGTTTGGTGAATGTATGTACATTCCTCGTCAAGAAACTCAGGACTACAAATTCGGTATGCTCTTAGGAAAAACCAGATGATGATGCCTCTTTTGGTCTTGGTATCTTGACTGGAATAGAAGTGTGTGAGATAATTTTTATTGGTAGGTTTCCGATAAACTTGAAATCTTAGGTTGTTGTCTACTTTGTGAATGAGGACGTCGAGGAAAGGTAGCTTGTCATTGGACTCTTCTTCTAGTGTAAACTGGATCGCCGGTTCAACTGCGTTGAGCCTTGCCTGTAGATTCCGTATATCAAAGCGTTTGGGAGTTATTATGAGGACGTCGTCCACGTAACGTAACCAAGTGACGCTTGAAGGGATGATGTTGGCGAAGTGTTCGGACTCTAGGTGTTCCATGTGTAAGTTGGCTAGGACGGCACTGATGGGGGACCCCATTTCCATGCCGTAGGTTTGTTTGTTTGTTTGTTTGTTTCAGGGACGCCCAATTAGTGATCAAAGAAACTAATTTCCGCAGACGCAAGTGCCTCGAATCAGCACTGATCGCTGCGAATACAATTAAACAAAACAACGGCAGCTTCACCATCTCTGAAGTCTTAGCAAGAATCCTCCTGAAAACAGTAAACCCTGCCATCCTGTTATACTACACAAAGCACATTACAGAGAGTGAACACTGAAACAAGCTGCCTCTATCCAGTCTATATTTGTCTAACCTGTTTTTGTTACCCAAGTAATGGCTTTTATCCTTTTACTCATGTACGAATTAATTGCTCTACCATATTGTATTACTACTACTACAACTTTTGACATTACTACTACTACTACTACTACCACTAGTATTGCACCTCACTCTGAGCCTATATATACCCTCTGTGTCCATGTATTGTTTGTAATGGCTTGATAAAGCTCCTGGAGAGCGAAACGTTGCCACAATAAAATGTCACATTAGTTGCACTTGTGTCCTTTTACTTTACAAGAAGTATAAATAGAAGCCCTTAGGTTGTTCAAGTCTATATATCCTTGGTTAGGCCTCATTTAGATTATGCTGCGCAGTTTTGGTCACCGTATTACAGAATGGATATATATATAAGTCAAGCGAAAATTTGTGTATGCAATAATTTCGCAAAAATGATTCTGAACCTAACGTGAAAATTATATTTCATTGTGTTTGTTTATTATTAAATTATTGTATTAAATTACTGATGAAAAAGAAGTGAGACTGCTCACCCATGACTGTTGTTGCTGTTGTTGTTCCTTCTCGGTATTTGTCCTGGACATGTTGACAGTATCACAATAGTTATCTTGGCAGTAGTTACTTCCGCTGCGCTGGTTAACACTTGTACAGTGGGACTTCGGTTTACGAATGCCCCACCATGCGAATTTTTCAGGATACGAACAGTCACTCGATCGATTTTTTGCTTCTGGATACGAACGAAATTTCAGGATGCAAACTTCCCTCTCAAGGGAGGTTCCTTGGTGAGGGGCTCTTGATCAAAGGAATTGGATCTGTGCTCCACTTCCCTAAATTAGCATTAATAATAATAATAATAATAATGCATATGTACTAATAATAATACACTGCAGGTCCTTCACAATCCATCCCACTAACAGAATATTTGCCCAGCTCAGTTTTCAATGCTATCCAAGCAATAAGCTCTGACAATTCTATTTACTCATGTGCAAGTCCCACTCAAATCCAACTCCCTCTCACTCATGTATTTATCCAACCTAAATTTGAAACTACCCAAGGTTTAACTTTGATAGAGCCTTGGGTAGCTTTAAAAAGAGATTGGTGGGAGGGGCTGGGTATGATTGGTGTCGTGGGTACATAATACCATGAGAAAGGAGGAATACTGCAGTAGGCCTCTTGGCTCATACTAGGCAGGTCCTTCACAGATCCAACCCACTAACAGAATGGTAGATAAGACACATAGGCAACATTTAGGCAACTTTATTCTGATACGTTTCGCCTACACAGTAGGCTTCTTCTGACTATGGAACTGAACTTCTCCAGGCTGAGGGACTGATAACCTCAAATTCTACGACTTCAAGGGTAATGGACTGATTACATCGTCTTCACATCTCTACTGCTCCCGCCTACTTTCTGTACTCGACTGAAGAAGCCTACTGTGTAGGCGAAATGTTTCGGAATAAAGTTGCCTAAATGTTGCCTATGTGTTTTATCTACCAACCTGTCGGTATTATATACCATTTGATAATCACTAACAGAATGAATGTACTTAAGCATTAAGCATTGCCAATTCTATTTACTCATCTTAACTGTGTGCTAATGTAGTTACAGGAAACTGACACCGAAGAAATGCTGAACATTGACAATGATGCGCCTCTTGTGCATTCCTTGAGTGATGGTGAAATTTGATGAATTGTGATATATATATAAGTCGTAGAGTTCATATTAGTATCATATTGAAGTATTTTGTCGTGCCTCCTGAGAGCAGGAATTCCGCTGGAACGGATTAATGCCATTTCAATTAATTTAAATGAGGAAAATTGACTCAGCATACGAACAAATCGGGATACGAATAAGGCCACAGAACGGATTAAATTCGTAAGCCGAGGTTCCACTGTATTTGTCACCCTTGTTAGAGTATGGTCCCTCCTGTTACCCAGGTCATCCTTGTTAAAATATTGGTCCCAAAAGGATCACCAGGTCACCCTTGTTAAAGTATTGATCACACAAGGATCACCAGGTCACCCTTGTTAAAGTATTGGTCCCACAAGGCTCACCAGGTCACTGGTACTTCACCTGTACTGGAGGAGACGTGATGCATGGTCGTCAGTGTTGGAAATAGTATAAAATACTGACAAGTTGATGATTAAGACACATGTGCAACAGTTGGGTGTCTTTATTGAAGGAATGTATCACTTACACAGTAGACTTCTTCAGTCAAAGCTCAGAGCTCTCCAGCACAATTATTCTCAAAGCAAATGTGGCTGTAATTATGTACAAAGTAGATTATAGTCGAAAAATGAACATGTTATTAGAAGACGAGGGAACTTAGGTGCCTCGTAAGACCGCATGTCACCTGTTCACCATCACTCAGGAATACTTTAATACCTATAACAGTGACTAATGTAAACTCAGTGTATATACACCGTGATATATACATCTCGGTGTGTATATCTTATTCATTATGCACAATCATTAGTATACGTGTTTTGGTTACTGAAGTAATCTGTAGATGTGAAAATGGCAGCAGTTACAAGATCACTTGTGTTGTTTTGTTTAGGGCAGTGGAAGATGGGAAGCAGGAGGACCAGGAGGGACAGTGGAAGATGGGAAGCAGGAGGACCAGGAGGGACAGTGGAAGATGGGAAGCAGGAGGACCAGGAGGGACAGTGGAAGATGGGAAGCAGGAGGACCAGGAGGGACAGTGGAAGACGGGAAGCAGGAGGACCAGGAGGGACAGTGGAAGATGGGAAGCAGGAGGACCAGGAGGGACAGTGGAAGATGGGAAGCAGGAGGACCAGGAGGGACAGTGGAAGATGGGAAGCAGGAGGACCAGGAGGGACAGAGGAAGATGGGAAGCAGGAGGACCAGGAGGGACAGTGGAAGATGGGAAGCAGGAGGACCAGGAGGGACAGTGGAAGATGGGAAGCAGGAGGACCAGGAGGGACAGTGGAAGATGGGAAGCAGGAGGACCAGGAGGGACAGTGGAAGATGGAAAGCAGGAGGACCAGGAGGGACAGTGGAAGACGGGAAGCAGGAGGACCAGGAGGGACAGTGGAAGACGGGAAGCAGGAGGACCAGGAGGGACAATGGAAGATGGAAAGCAGGAGGACCAGGAGGGACAGTGGAAGATGGGAAGCAGGAGGACCAGGAGGGACAGTGGAAGACGGGAAGCAGGAGGACCAGGAGGGACAGTGGAAGATGGAAAGCAGGAGGACCAGGAGGGACAGTGGAAGATGGAAAGCAGGAGGACCAGGAGGGACAGTGGAAGATGGGAAGCAGGAGGACCAGGAGGGACAGTGGAAGATGGGAAGCAGGAGGACCAGGAGGGACAGTGGAAGATGGGAAGCAGGAGGACCAGGAGGGACAGTGGAAGATGGGAAGCAGGAGGACCAGGAGGGACAGTGAAAGACGGGAAGCAGGAGGACCAGGAGGGACAGTGGAAGACGGGAAGCAGGAGGACCAGGAGGGACAGTGGAAGATGGAAAGCAGGAGGACCAGGAGGGACAGTGGAAGATGGGAAGCAGGAGGACCAGGAGGGACAGTGGAAGATGGGAAGCAGGAGGACCAGGAGGGACAGTGGAAGATGGGAAGCAGGAGGACCAGGAGGGACAGTGGAAGATGGGAAGCAGGAGGACCAGGAGGGACAGTGGAAGGTGGGAAGCAGGAGGACCAGGAGGGACAGTGGAAGGTAGGAAGCAGGAGCACCAGGAGGGAAAGTTGAAGGTGGGAAGCAGGAGGAAAAGCATGAGGACCAGGAGGGACAGTGGAAGGTGGGAAGTAGGAGGACCAGGAGGGACAGAGGAAGGTGGGAAGCAGGAGGACCAGGAGGGACAGTGGAAGGTGGGAAGTAGGAGGACCAGGAGGGACAGAGGAAGGTGGGAAGCAGGAGGACCAGGAGGGACAGTGGAAGGTGGGAAGTAGGAGGACCAGGAGGGACAGAGGAAGGTGGGAAGCAGGAGGACCAGGAGGGACAGTGGAAGGTGGGAAGCAGGAGGACCAGGAGGGACAGTGGAAGGTGGGAAGCAGGAGGACCAGGAGGGACAGTGGAAGGTGAGAAGCAGGAGGACCAGGAGGGGCAGAGGAAGATGGGAAGCAGGAGGACCAGGAGGGACAGTGGAAGGTGTGAAGTAGGAGGACCAGGAGGGACAGTGGAAGGTGGGAAGCAGGAGGACCAGGAGAGACAGTGGAAGATGGGAAGCAGGAGGACCAGGAGGGACAGTGGAAGGTGGGAAGCAGGAGGACCAGGAGGGACAGAGGAAGATGGGAAGCAGGAGGACCAAGAGGGACAGTGGAAGGTGGGAAGCAGGAGGACCAGGAGGGACAGTGGAAGGTGGGAAGCAGGAGGACCAGGAGGGACAGTGGAAGGTGAGAAGCAGGAGGACCAGGAGGGACAGTGGAAGGTGGGAAGCAGGAGGACCAGGAGGGACAGTGGAAGGTGAGAAGCAGGAGGACCAGGAGGGACAGTGGAAGGTGAGAAGCAGGAGGACCAGGAGGGACAGTGGAAGGTGGGAAGCAGGAGGACCAGGAGGGACAGTGGAAGGTGGGAAGCAGGAGGACCAGGAGGGGCAGTGGAAGGTGAGAAGCAGGAGGACCAGGAGGGACAGTGGAAGGTGAGAAGCAGGAGGACCAGGAGGGACAGTGGAAGGTGAGAAGCAGGAGGCCCAGGAGGGACAGTGGAAGGTGGGAAGCAGGAGGACCAGGAGGGACAGTGGAAGGTGAGAAGCAGGAGGACCAGGAGGGACAGTGGAAGGTGGGAAGCAGGAGGACCAGGAGGGACAGTGGAAGGTGGGAAGCAGGAGGACCAGGAGGGACAGTGGAAGGTGGGAAGCAGGAGGCCCAGGAGGGACAGTGGAAGGTGGGAAGCAGGAGGACCAGGAGGGACAGTGGAAGGTGGGAAGCAGGAGGACCAGCAGAGCTCTATAAAGCTTTGTCAAGTTAAAAAAAATGAAATGGTCAGTGATAGAACTTTCATCTCACAAGCGAGTAGACCTGGGCTCGAATCCTGTTTCACCTAGCAGTAAATAGGTATCCTGAGTGTGAGTAGGACACATGTATTAACTTCTACCACACTTGAATATACAAGACTTACCTGTGTTTATATACACGTAGAAATGTAGACTTGCCAGCAGTGTTAGTGAGGTGTGCTGGAGGTATTACTGGGACGATGGTGAGGGATAGACTGCAGCTCCAGGTCCCACCTAGCCCTGCAAGTGACGTCCCTTTACAATGGATTTAGGGCAACCAATCAACTGATTAGATAATGATTTGTTGTATTCCATGGCCAATGTTGACACCACTGGTATTATGTGGGTCAGTGGGTGATTACCACTGATAGGTGATAATGAGTCTTCAGCGAGTTTCTTTACTAACCTTAAAAATGACTGATACCGAGGAACATGACGTGTGAAGCATAGTCTGCTGATACCGTGGAACATAACGTGTGTAACATAGTCTGCTGATACTGTGGAACATGACGTGTGTAACATAGTCTGCTGATACCGTGGAACATGACGTGTGAAGCATAGTCTGCTGATACCGTGGAACATGACGTGTGAAGCATAGTCTGCTGATACCGTGGAACATGACGTGTGTAACATAGTCTGCTGATACCGTGGAACATGACGTGTGTAACATAGTCTGCTGCTGATACCGTGGAACATGACGTGTGAAGCATAGTCTGCTGATACCGTGGAACATGACGTGTGTAACATAGTCTGCTGATACCGAGGAACATGACGTGTGAAGCATAGTCTGCTGATACCGTGGAACATGACGTGTGTAACATAGTCTGCTGATACCGTGGAACATGACGTGTGTAACATAGTCTGCTGATACCGAGGAACATGACGTGTGTAACATAGTCTGCTGATACCGTGGAACATGACGTGTGTAACATAGTCTGCTGATACCGAGGAACATGACGTGTGTAACATAGTCTGCTGATACCGTGGAACATGACGTGTGTAACATAGTCTGCTGATACCGTGGAACATGACGTGTGTAACATAGTCTGCTGATACCACAGGTCTTAGTGATCATTTCATCATTTACTGCACCAGGAAAATAACTAGGGATAGGATAGGCCTACACAGGACAATAAAAATGAGGTCAACTAGAAACTACAGTAAAGAAACACTGGTAAATAGGCTACACAATTGTGACTGGACAGAGATAACAAGTTGCACGGACGTAAACGATGCCTGGGAAAAATTCAAAACAATGTTCACTACCATCCTTGATAATATTGCACCAGTTAAAGAGGTTAGGATTAAACGAAGAACTGAACCCTGGATGAATACTGAGATATTAGATAATATGAAATTCAGAGACCAGCTGCTAAAAAGATTTAAAGCAAACAGACAGGATATTGCAGCACTAAATGAATTCCAAAGGGTGAGGAACAGAGTACAGAGACTTATAAAAGGAGCAAAGGCAAAGCACTACTGCTCAAAAATTGAAGAGTATAAGCATAACCCCAGAAAGCTCTGGCAACAACTAAAACAGTTGGGGTATAGCCATAAGCCAGTAGATAGGTCTAACATAGTACTCACTATCGATAATGAGGTATGCCACGAAACATCTAAGGTGGCAAATTGCTTTAATTCCTACTACACATCTGTTGCATCAACACTAGTAAGTAAACTACCAGCTGCATCAAATACCTTTAACACAGACTCTGATAAGTTTCAAACATACTATACCAATAAAGGGGTAACCCCAAACAGTTGTCAACTAGTAAGTGTATCTCATGACTTTATTCAAAAAGAACTAAGCAGGTTAAACCCAACTAAGAGCACAGGCCCTGATAACATCCCGTCTAAGTTCCTAAAAGATGGTGCTTCTGAACTGTCAATCCCTATTGCTCACATAATAAATCTATCAATCACCACTAATACAGTACCGGAGGGGTTCAAGGAGGCCAGAGTCACTCCTATCTTCAAGAAAAATAGTAGGTCTGATGTAAGCAACTATAGGCCTGTTAGTATACTCAGTATAATATCTAAAATTCTAGAGAGAGCGGTGTATTCTCAAGTAGTTAAGTACCTTAATGACAACAACATTCTCCATAGCTATCAATCGGGCTTTAGAAGATCCTACTCAACCGACACCTCCCTTATTAATCTGATGGATTACCTGAGAACTGAAATGTCAAAGGGGAACCTCATAGGCATGGTAACCTTAGACCTGCAAAAGGCCTTCGATACTGTCAACCACAATATATTATGTAATAAACTTCAAGCTATCGGTATAGGTTCTGTAGACTGGTTTAAGTCCTACCTTAGCAACAGGAGACAAATAGTCAAAATCAACAAAACAGAATCAGAACCCCTGCCGATAACATGTGGAGTTCCCCAAGGTAGTATTCTGGGTCCCTTATTATTCTTATGTTATGTCAATGATATGCCTATCAGTGTCAAGTGCAAACTCCTACTGTATGCAGATGACAGTGCTCTGTTAGTGTCAGGTAAAGACCCACAAGATATTGCTAATGTTTTAACACTGGAACTGGAGTCCTGCAGCAAATGGTTAGTAGACAACAAACTATCATTACACCTAGGGAAAACTGAAGCCATTCTCTTTGGCACGAAACATAAACTGAGAAGGGTAAATAATTTTAATGTTCAATGTAATGGGGAGCCCATCACTTTGGTTTCATCAGTAAAATATTTGGGAATCCCCTTTGACCCATGCATGTCAGGAGAATTGATAGGGAACAGTGTAGTAAAGAAAGCGAATGCCAAACTGAAGTTCCTGTATAGACAAGCACAGTGTCTACCTACTGAGGCTCGCAGGACCCTATGTCTAGCCCTTATACAATGCCATATGGATTACGCTTGCTCTTCTTGGTACTCTGCCTTGACAAAAAAACTGAAAGATAGACTGCAAATCACACAGAACAAAATCGTAAGATTCATCCTGGGGCTGGGACCAAGAGAACATGTAGGCCAGGATGAATTACAGCAGTTGGATATGCTGAATGTTGAAGACAGAGTAAAACAACTGAAGCTAAATCATGTTTATAAAATTGCTCACAAACAATGTCCAGAATATCTTGCTGTCAATTTTGTCAAGGTTGGGAACCAAAGCAATCATAGTACTAGGGGGAGAGAGCACAACTTTGTAGTACCCACAGTCAGTGGCCAGGCTTCAAACACCTTTTATTGTACAGCAATAAAGGAATGGAACAGACTACCCGCACATGTCAAAGCCAGTCATAGCGTGAACCAGTTCAAGAAGAGTGCCAAAAGGTGTCTGATGAATGTAGCTACAGAAAGGGAGGGGAATGATTTTCTATTTTTTAGCTAACATACGTGTAAATTTTACCTTATTCCTTGTAATGACCCTCGTATTGTAGATAGTCTTAATGACCTTGGTGTAGCTGATAGTCTTTTTAGTATGATAATAAGATGTTATCTTCATTGTAGAAAAATAAGAAAATATTATAACCTTTATACTATAATAATAAGGTAAAAGGACCCCAATGGAAATAAGTCACTCTGTCTGACTTTTTTGGGTTATCCTAGGTTCTCTACACATATGCTGCTATGTATGATAATTCTATGTAACTGTATTTGTGTATACCTGAATAAACTAACTTACTTACTTACTTACCGTGGAACATGACGTGTGTAACATAGTCTGCTGATACCGTGGAACATGACGTGTGTAACATAGTCTGCTGATACCGTGGAACATGACGTGTGTAACATAGTCTGCTGATACCGTGGAACATGACATGTGTAACAGTCTGCTGATACCGTGGAACATGACGTGTGTAACATAGTCTGCTGATACCGTGGAACATGACGTGTGTAACATAGTCTGCTGATACCGTGGAACATGACATGTGTAACATAGTCTGCTGATACCGTGGAACATGACGTGTGTAACATAGTCTGCTGATACCGAGGAACATGACGTGTGAAGCATAGTCTGCTGATACCGTGGAACATGACGTGTGTAACATAGTCTGCTGATACCGTGGAACATGACGTGTGTAACATAGTCTGCTGATACCGTGGAACATGGCGTGTGTAACATAGTCTGCTGATACCGTGGAACATGACGTGTGTAACATAGTCTGCTGATACCGTGGAACATGACGTGTGTAACATAGTCTGCTGATACCGTGGAACATGACGTGTGTAACATAGTCTGCTGATACCGTGGAACATGACGTGTGTAACATAGTCTGCTGATACCGTGGAACATGACATGTGTAACATAGTCTGCTGATACCGTGGAACATGACGTGTGTAACATAGTCTGCTGATACCGTGGAACATGACGTGTGTAACATAGTCTGCTGATACCGAGGAACATGACGTGTGTAACATAGTCTGCTGATACCGAGGAACATGACGTGTGAAGCATAGTCTGCTGATACCGTGGAACATGACGTGTGTAACATAGTCTGCTGATACCGTGGAACATGACGTGTGTAACATAGTCTGCTGATACCGTGGAACATGACGTGTGTATCATAGTCTGCTGATACCGTGGAACATGACGTGTGTAACAGTCTGCTGATACCGTGGAACATGACGTGTGTAACATAGTCTGCTGATACCGAGGAACATGACGTGTGTAACATAGTCTGCTGATACCGTGGAACATGACGTGTGTAACATAGTCTGCTGATACCGTGGAACATGACGTGTGTAACATAGTCTGCTGATACCGTGGAACATGACGTGTGTAACATAGTCTGCTGATACCGTGGAACATGACATGTGTAACATAGTCTGCTGATACCGAGGAACATGACGTGTGTAACATAGTCTGCTGATACCGTGGAACATGACATGTGTAACATAGTCTGCTGATACCGTGGAACATGACATGTGTAACATAGTCTGCTGATACCGAGGAACATGACGTGTGTAACATAGTCTGCTGATACCGTGGAACATGACGTGTGTAACATAGTCTGCTGATACCGTGGAACATGACATGTGTAACATAGTCTGCTGATACCGAGGAACATGACGTGTGTAACATAGTCTGCTGATACCGTGGAACATGACGTGTGTAACATAGTCTGCTGATACCGTGGAACATGACGTGTGTAACATAGTCTGCTGATACCGAGGAACATGACGTGTGTAACATAGTCTGCTGATACCGTGGAACATGACATGTGTAACATAGTCTGCTGATACCGTGGAACATGACGTGTGTAACATAGTCTGCTGATACCGTGGAACATGACGTGTGTAACATAGTCTGCTGATACCGTGGAACATGACGTGTGTAACATAGTCTGCTGATACCGTGGAACATGACGTGTGTAACATAGTCTGCTGATACCGTAGAACATGACGTGTGTAACATAGTCTGCTGATACCGTGGAACATGACATGTGTAACATAGTCTGCTGATACCGAGGAACATGACGTGTGTAACATAGTCTGCTGATACCGTGGAACATGACATGTGTAACATAGTCTGCTGATACCGTGGAACATGACGTGTGTAACATAGTCTGCTGATACCGTGGAACATGACGTGTGTAACATAGTCTGCTGATACCGAGGAACATGACGAGTGTAACATAGTCTGCTGATACCGTGGAACATGACGTGTGTAACATAGTCTGCTGATACCGTGGAACATGACGTGTGTAACATAGTCTGCTGATACCGTGGAACATGACGTGTGTAACATAGTCTGCTGATACCGTGGAACATGACGTGTGTAACATAGTCTGCTGATACCGTGGAACATGACGTGTGTAACATAGTCTGCTGATACCGTGGAACATGACGTGTGTAACATAGTCTGCTGATACCGTGGAACATAACGTGTGTAACATAGTCTGCTGATACCGTGGAACATGACATGTGTAACATAGTCTGCTGATACTGTGGAACATGACGTGTGTAACATAGTCTGCTGATACCGTGGAACATGACATGTGTAACATAGTCTGCTGATACTGTGGAACATGACGTGTGTAACATAGTCTGCTGATACCGTGGAACATGACATGTGTAACATAGTCTGCTGATACTGTGGAACATGACGTGTGTAACATAGTCTGCTGATACCGTGGAACATGACATGTGTAACATAGTCTGCTGATACTGTGGAACATGACGTGTGTAACATAGTCTGCTGATACCGTGGAACATGACGTGTGTAACATAGTCTGCTGATACTGTGGAACATGACGTGTGTAACATAGTCTGCTGATACCGTGGAACATGACATGTGTAACATAGTCTGCTGATACTGTGGAACATGACGTGTGTAACATAGTCTGCTGATACTGACATATATTAGAGGAAAGGTATCGCCATGAGAGGCTTCTTCAGTCCTATAATAATAATAATAATAATAATAATAATAATAATAATAATAATCTATATTTACAAGCACAAGGTATACAGTCCTAGGTGACATAGAAAGCCGCTTGTTGTGCTGAGCATTTTCCCGCAAATTAGGTCAGTTTTGTCCCAGGATGCGACCCACACCAGTCCACTAACAACCACTTACCTATTTTACTGATGGGTGAACATGGACAACAGGTGTGTTATGAAGCATATGACAATGTAATAAGAAGGGAAGATGTCTAGAGACACAAAGGCAGGATAAAGATTTTAACCTTCACACACGCCGTCTTGTTGAAGAATCTTGACCTGGCCTTAGGTTAAATTAGGTTGGGTAAGATTTGTCAGGAAACAGGACAAGTGTTTCCTGACACAGGTCTCAGTCATATGACGACCCACAACTAGAGCTTTTGGTCATCTGACCGAGGCCGTCCGCCGGCTTACCTCTCCACCACTTTTAAAATTATGTTTATATAAGGATTAGAAAAAATCTGCTCAGTATACATACTATCCACACTTACTGCTGTGTATATAAATGTATACAGAATACTTAGCTCTTACACCTATACCAGTGTTCACTCTACACTGACCCAGTGTTCACTCTACACTGACCCAGTGTTCACTCTACACTGACCCAGTGTTCACTCTACACTGACCCAGTGTTCACTCTAAACTGACCAAGTGTTCACTCTACACTGACCAAGTGTTCACTCTACACTGACCAAGTGTTCACTCTACACTGACCCAGTGTTCACTCTACACTGACCCAGTGTTCACTCTACACTGACCCAGTGTTCACTCTACACTGGCCAAGTGTTCACTCTACACTGACCAAGTGTTCACTCTAAACTGACCAAGTGTTCACTCTACACTGACCAAGTGTTCACTCTACACTGACCCAGTGTTCACTCTACACTGACCCAGTGTTCACTCTACACTGACCCAGTGTTCACTCTACACTGACCCAGTGTTCACTCTACACTGACCCAGTGTTCACTCTACACTGACCCAGTGTTCACTCTACACTGACCCAGTGTTCACTCTACACTGACCCAGTGTTCACTCTACACTGACCCAGTGTTCACTCTACACTGACCCAGTGTTCACTCTACACTGACCCAGTGTTCACTACACTGACCCAGTGTTCACTCTACACTGACCCAAGTGTTCACTCTACACTGACCCAGTGTTCACTCTACACTGACCCAGTGTTCACTCTACACTGACCCAGTGTTCACTCTACACTGACCCAGTGTTCACTCTACACTGACCCAGTGTTCACTCTACACTGACCCAGTGTTCACTCTACACTGACCCAGTGTTCACTCTACACTGACCCAGTGTTCACTCTACACTGACCCAGTGTTCACTCTACACTGACCCAGTGTTCACTCTACACTGACCCAGTGTTCACTCTACAATGAGCCAGTGTTCACTCTGTGCTGACCCAGTGTTCACTCTGTGCTGAGCCAGTGTTCACTCTACAATGAGCCAGTGTTCACTCTACAATGAGCCAGTGTTCACTCTGTGCTGACCCAGTGTTCACTCTACACTGGGCCAGTGTTCACTATACACTGAACCAGTGTTCACTCTACACTGACCCAGTGTTCACTCTACAATGACCCAGTGTTCACTCTACAATGACCCAGTGTTCACTCTACACTGACCCAGTGTTCACTCTACACTGACCCAGTGTTCACTATACACTGACCCAGTGTTCACTATACACTGACGCAGTGTTCACTATACACTGTCAGTGTTCACTACACTGAACCAGTGTTTACAGTCTTCCTGGAGAGCTGCAACACAACACATGGTACAAGAATCTCTCTGATACACCAAGTGTTCCATTGCACTTGTTACAAGTGTTCCACTGCATTTATCACAAGTGTTCCACTGCACTTCTTACATGTGTTCCACTGCACTTGTTACAAGTGTTCCACTGCACGTGTCACAAGTGTTCCACTGTACTTGTTACAAGTGTTCCACTGCACTTGTCACAAGTGTTCCACTGCACTTGTTACAAGTGTTCCACTGCACTTGTTACAAGTGTTCCACTGCACTTGTTACAAGTGTTCCACTGTACTTGTTACAAGTGTTCCACTGCACTTGTTACAAGTGTTCCACTGCACTTGTCACAAGTGTTCCACTGCACTTGTCACAAGTGTTCCACTGCACTTGTCACAAGTGTTCCACTGTACTTGTCACAAGTGTTCCACTGCACGTGTCACAAGTGTTCCACTGCACTTGTTACAAGTGTTCCACTGCACTTGTTACAAGTGTTCCACTGCACTTGTCACAAGTGTTCCACTGCACTTGTCACAAGTGTTCCACTGCACTTGTTACAAGTGTTCCACTGCACTTGTCACAAGTGTTCCACTGCACTTGTTACAAGTGTTCCACTGCACTTGTTACAAGTGTTCCACTGCACTTGTTACAAGTGTTCCACTGCACTTGTCACAAGTGTTCCACTGCACTTGTCACAAGTGTTGCACTGCACTTGTCACAAGTGTTCCACTGCACTTGTTACAAGTGTTCCACTGCACTTGTTACAAGTGTTCCACTGCACTTGTCACAAGTGTTCCACTGCACTTGTCACAAGTGTTCCACTGCACTTGTTACAAGTGTTCCACTGCACTTGTCACAAGTGCTTTATAAACCTAACGTCTCAAAATACGATGTTCACTTCCTCAGCAAGAAATAAAAATCCTTATCTATCAACACCACTAAAATTCCCTCTAAAACTCGTGCGAATTGTCAATTAAATGATTGTAAATCCTTTATTACCATTCACAACTGTGATCTACTGTGATCTACTGTGATCTACTGTGATCTACTGTGATCTACTGTAACAGGCATCCGTGCTCGTGTGCTATTGCCATCACCTATTTTGACCGGTTAATTGATAGCCAGAAGAAATTATGAGGTTAAAATCGCAAGGAATTGGAGGATTAACCCAAAAGATTTCTTTCAGGTATATAGAAGTAAGATTAGTAACAAAACAGACCCTCTCGAAACCTGGTCTAGCCAGCACACTGACGGTGACAAACACTTGTACAATCTTCAACGCTTATTTCCTCTCAGTTTGTACGATGGAAGATACTGGAGAAATTCCAGAATAAAAAAATATATGTAGATTAGGACGAAAATAAACTGTGCATGATCCAAATTACAAGTGACATGGTTCTTAGACAGATAAATTAAAACCTAACAAATCCCCAGGTCCTGATGAATTGTTTCACAAGGGTTACAAAGGAATGTAAGGAGGAACTTAGCAAATCTTTGGCTAGTCTTTTCAACTTATCACTACAAACTGGCACAGTGCCTGATATGCAAAAAATGGCAAATGTGATACTATCTATAAAGCAGGTGACAGGTCCTTAGCTTCCAACTATAGACCAATAAGCATAACCTCCATAGTGGTAAATTTGATGGAATCAATAATTGCCGAGGCTAATCGAAGTCACCTTGAAAGATATATATTGATCAACGAATCTCAACATGGTTTTACAGAGGGGCGTTCCTGCCTAACGAATTTACAAACTTTTTCACTAAGGTATTTGAGGAGGTAGATCATGGTAATGAATATGATATTGTGTATATGAACTTCAGTAAGGCTTTTGACAGAGTTCCACATCGGAGACTATTGAGGAAAGTCAAGGCACAAGGAGTAGGAGGAGAAATTTTTTCCTGGATAGAGGCGTGGCTGACAGATAGGTAACAGAGTTTGAATAAACAGAGAAATGAGAGGATGCGTCATAAGCGGTGCTCCTCAGGGGTCAGTATTGGGCCCCTTGCTGTTCACAATTTTCAGTAACGACACAGATGAAGGAATAAACAGCGACATAAGCAAGTTTGCCGACGCCACCAAAATAGGCCGGGAAGCGGCAGATGCCGTTTAATAGACAAATGCAAGGAAACCAAAATAACAATGCCGCTTATAAACTAAATAATGTAGATCTTAATTGCTCTGAATGCGAAAAAGAGAATCGTGTATATCGTGATTATGTCTCCTCAAAGTCTTCTTTCATCTGAAGTCGTCAGGTTCAATTCCTGAAATGTCGCTTCATAACTCGTCCCCCTCAGCTCTGGGACTAGTTTTGTTGGGAAACTTTAATCTTTTTCTAGCTGTTATACTTGCCTGATCACTTGGTATGTCGTGTGTACTCACTTATATGTGATTACAGGGGTCGATTCTCAGCTCCTGTGTGTGTGTACTCACCTATGTGTGCTCACCTATATATGGTTATGGGGGTCGATTCACAGCTCCTGGCCCCGTCTCTTGAGCGTGTGTGTGCACGAGTGCAGAGGAGAGCAAGATAACACAAGATAACACAAGACCTTGCTATCTTTATCGATGTTATCTGTTGAGTAATACGTGTCAAGGCAGATGGTATTTCGCTATGACATTTATTGTTGTTAGTTGTTGTTTATTGTTTGTTTTTGTTTGCTGTTGTTTGTTGTTGTTTGCTGTTGTTGATGCAAAATGGTTTTCAGAACCTAGCCTAAACACCAGAAAGGGAGTTATGTATACAAATAAATTGCACATAAGAGAGAGGAGCTGATGACGACGCTGCACTCTAAAGGAGAGGTTTGGGATATTGGCAGTTTGGAGGGATATATTGTGTATTTTTATACGTATATACTTCTAAACTGTTGTGTTCTGGGCACCTCTGCAAAAACAGTGATTATGTGTGAGTGTGGTGAAAGTGTTGAATAATGATGAAAGTATTTTCTTTTTGGGGATTTCCTTTCTTTTTGGGTCACCCTGCCTCGGTGGGAGACGGCCGACTTGCTGAATATATAATATATATATATATATATATATATATATATATATATATATATATATATATATATATATATATATATATATATATATATATATGTGTGTGTGTGTGTGTGTGTGTGTGTGTGTTTTCTTAGCAATAAAACATACAGTAATAAGCAAGTCTTTACTTCTGGAGTTTATTATTAGTATGCCTTGTGAGTACAGTCAATTTTCAACTGACTAATCAGTCAACTAATCCATCAACTCAGGCGTACTCTGACACTCGACTACCAATCCTCTCTAATCTTTACAATATAAGAATGAAGATTAGACCTAATCCAGGGTTTAAAAATTAAGTATAGATAACTAATCTTTTCTCTAAGAAGCAGGATTTATTGGGGATTTATTAAAGGATAACGTGATAGCCTGGTTTTTATTAGTTATTGGAGTATACTATACACCGAGATGTGTAGAGTATACACCTCTCGGTGTGTATATATTATGAGAGTTTGCACCTTCCCTCTCTCTCTCTCTCTCTCTCTCTCTCTCTCTCTCTCTCTTTATATATCTCTAAGTGTTTTACAAGGTTAGGTTAAGCTTTCTAACTTTATTTACAAGCTAAGAGTTGTTACCTACATCATCTCATTTAAAAGTCTTGTTATTGTTATGAAAAATACAAGTATGGAACAGGATGAAGTTGGAGCCATCTGTGGGTCAACATTTTCACTTAATTAACTAACTTTATCTCTTGGATAAGCAAATGTCAGATACAGTCGTCGGCATATGCCTCAGATTCTGGGATGAGATAAAAAAGGTAATTGAAGTAGACATTCCATAACAATGGCCCAAGCACACTTCCCTGTGGAACGCTTGCACCAATAGGATATCTAACTGACTCGGTCCTGTTGAGAATTTTGCTTAGAGATCTACCATGAAGGTAATCACTGAGGAGTGCTTGCAGTTTTGCCAAGAGTCCCTGGTACCATACTCGGTCGAAAGCACCAGTAATGTCCAGTGCTACTACGCAGCTGACTAGGGATTTATCCAGTGACTGGTGCCACTTAGTGGAGAGATTAAACAGCAGGTCAGCAGCAGGGTAACCTTTTATGAAGCCATATTGACGGTCACAAATAAGTGAAACTGTCATCTGTCGTGAGATTATTGTCTCAAGACTCTTGCCAGTGATTGATAGGAGTGACACTTGTCTGTAGTTGCTGATTTGTACTCTGCTCTTTTTGTGACCAGGGACTACATTTGCCTCTGTCCACAGAGGTCATTTACACTTTGCTAGACAGCGCTGATAGATGCTCTGCATATTTACTCCGTGAATTTGGGCTTAGTTTATCTGGACACACAGCCTTTTCTTGGTCCAGCGAAGACACTCCTCCTACCTTATTGTCACCACTGACAACTTTGACACAGTTCTTGCAGCTAGCCAGGAGGATCCCTTGCTGGATCAGGAACTTGCATTTTGGCAACAAAGTGTTCGGCAAAGAGGTTAGCTCTCTCCTGACTGCTAGTAGAGATGGTTCAATTCTGTCGATCTAGAGTTGGAATAATTTCATCAGGTGAAAAACCTTGTCGGTACTTGACCAAGGATCACCAAGTTTTGGAGCCCACTACCTGGTGCCAGCTTTCTTTTCGTATCAGCCTCCCTTTAGAGATGGCCCACTTTTTGACTTCTCCCATTTGCCTACAGACTTGCCTGTGCAGGTTCCTATTATAGATAATGGGAAGCATCTTATACCTTCTACAAACCTTGTACTTAGCAGTAGCAGCCTCTCTACAACGAAAGCCAAACCAAGGCTGATCTGTAGGCTTCGTCACACACGGTGAGGGATATGTTCTTGCTGGAGATTAAATGTGTGCCCAGTGAAGGCATTCACTTGGTTGTCAACATCACCTTGGAGAAGAACATTCCAATCGAAGGTGACTAGCTCAGAACAAAGGGCTGGCCAGTTACCTCTTTCCCAGAGCCAGGTTGTACTTGTAGATTCACCTCGTTCTGTTGGAATTTTCAGTATCGTAAAAACAGTCTTGTGGTCAGACGACCCAACATAACCGAGGGGTTAACAAGAGACTATACCCTCTGCCAGATCACTCACTACTGGGTCGAGGGAGGAGCCAGACATATGAGTAGGGAAATCAACAAATGTTCTCATGTCAAACACTGCAAGGTTATCAAAGTCCTTCTGTATGAGATGATGATTTGAGGTCACCAACAATTATTATGTGCTTAAGCTGAAGGGAGTCCACATTTGCTTGTCTGTCTCTTTCTCGTTAAAATTCTTTAGTGTCCCTTATTTTGTGTCCTTTATAGAAAATGATACGATGCCAATGGGAAACTATGTTAGATTTCCAGACCATATGTTCAATATTATATGTTTAAATTTTTGGTTAATGTGTAATCTAATTGAGAACATAAGAACAGAGGAAGACTGCAGCAGGCCTAGAAGAACACTACAGAAGGTTCTGGTGGGAGAACGTTCGGCTGATAAGCAAAATATCACCGGTTCGATACCCGGGTGAGCCCAGGTGTATGAGAAAGTCCCCTGTCTTAATGTTCCCTGGTATGATGTTGAAAAAACTAATATTTCAATAATTAAAATGTATTACACGCCTGGAAATGTTATTAAATTAATTGAACAGATGTGTTCAAGAATGTTCAGGGAGAGGAAGCCGGGTAATGGCGTAATGGAAGAACAGTCCGGAATTTGTGGCCATTTAATCCAGTGTAATCGTAGCCGATAGAGAATATATCGGCAAAGTGATTTAACGTCGGGATAAACGAATAGACAGTGTATCTGGTAACTTCCAGAACCTTGAAATAACTGTCATTAATGCTGATAATGAAGGTAATAATGGAAGCCATGACTGGACGACATACTGAACACCGTGTGTATTGGAATAAGATATTCTCACCTTATGTGTAGTACAAAACAGAACAGGTAAGGTATCCATTTATTGGCCAACATTTTACCGTCCTGTTAGAGGGAGATAGTTTCAGGGGTCAACACCGCGGGGGGCACTGACCCCTGAAACTATCTCCAGGTATCAACTAAAGAATAATTGGTTGTCTTTTAATTTCATGTACACTTATAATTATTGTATTGATTTTATGTAATATGAAAATTGTGTGTATAATCAACTGAAACAGTGGACCAACAAATTACTTAAGGTTGTCCAAAGTAATTTTTCAATAATATATACATGATGACACTCTTCAGGTCACTTGTTCTATCTAGGCTGGAATATTGCTGCTCACTAACACCACCTTTCAAGGCAGGTGAAATTGCTGACCTAGAAAATGTACAGAGAACCTTCACGGCGCGCATAACGGAGATAAAACACCTCAATTACTGGAAGCGCTTGAGGTTCCTGAACCTGTACTCCCTGGAACGCAGGCGGGAGAGATACATGATTATATACACCTGAAAACTCCTAGAGGGACTAGTACCGAACTTGCACACGAAAATCACTCACAACGAAAGCAAAAGATTCGGCAGACGATGCAAGATCCCCCCAATGAAAAGCAGGGGTGTCACTAGCACGTTAAGAGACAACACAATAAGTGTCAGGGGCCCGAGATTGTTCAACTGCCTCCCAGCATACATAAGGGGGATTACCTATAGACCCCTGGCTGTCTTGAAGCTGGCACTGGACAAGCACCTAAAGTCGGTACCTGACCAGCCGGGCTGTGGCTCGTACGTTGGATTACGTGCGGCCGGCAGCAGCAGCTTTATTGATCAGGCCCTGATCCACCATGAGGCCTGGTCACAGACCGGGCCGCGGGGGCGTTGACCCCCCTGAATTCTCTCCAGGTATACTCCAGGTATACAGTCCACAACTAAATTTAATACAGCCAGTGTTACTGGCTTGAAATATTTTGTTTAATAAATTCGAGAACCACAAGTTCACATAATTTAACGTCCAGATATGTGAGTTGGGGAGCTGTGAAGGTGGTCGTCGAAGGAGGAGTAATGCGGTGACCTATTATTGCTAAAGACCCACCTGTCTACCAGGTATAACTGTGACCTGTTGTTGCTAAAGACCCACCTGTCTACCAGGTATAACTGTGACCTGTTGTTGCTAAAGACCCACCTGTCTACCAGGTATAACTGTGACCTGTTGTTGCTAAAGACCCACCTGTCTACCAGGTATAACGGTGACCTGTTGTTGCTAAAGACCCACCTGTCTACCAGGTATAACTGTATCAGTAAGCGTAATCTGTTTTAAATGTGCCAGAGTTATCCCCAGTTATGTGTGTGAAATGTTAATTCAGGATTGTACCTGTGAAATTCATGTAATATAATTTCTCACACTTGGGAGAGAATTTCGAGAAAGTTGGTTGGTTAACGAGGGTTTCAAGCCTATCGACTACACGAAACCTTATTCACCAGCAGTCAAGAATATTTTAATACCTAAAATAGTGATTAAATCGAACTCTCAGCTTATATATATATATATAAAACAGGCAGGTCCCTCCAGAATCCAGGTATTTCCAACCTAACTGTCAGACACTGCAACACAACGATATCTTGGTACAGAGAACATCTTCCACTCTTCATCGCGCATCTAATAGTAACAAGTAAAAAGGGTTGGACTCTGGAGAGATCTGCCTTCCCACATCTACTAGTTAATCCCATCCCCAACAACGCCTTCAAGATTCAAGATCTTTCACCTCGGAAGTAAATGGTATAAAATACCGACACAATGGAAATATAAACACAAATGCAGTATAATGTGATCCTTTATTGACTACGTTTCGCCCACACAGTGGGCTTTTTCAAGTCACAAACAGAACTACCTGGGGTGGAAGGAACGCGAGTATTTATAGTCCGGTTCAGAGAGCTGAGGTCAGGTGAAGAATGCTGCATCTGATGATGTACCGAGTTGGGTTATAGAGTCTAAAAACTTGGGTAGTTTGGAAAGGAGATTGGATAAGTTTGTGAACAGACCTTCTACAGTGTTCTTATGTGGGATAGCGATGAAGAAGTTTCTTGGCAAGTGGTTCAGCTATGTTATAGAAGCCACTATTCTGGTTGAAGTTGTCGGATATAGAAATGAGTGATGATTCCAGGATTCTTCGGTATTGAGTGTTGTCTTCTGTGGCGATAAGTCTTGAGTTTCTGTAGTTTATCAAGTGGTTGTGTGAATTACGGTGTTGTACGCAGGCATTCCTTGTGTCGTCAGACCTGCTTGCGTATTGGTGTTCTGAAACACGTGTTTGGAGGTTCCTTGATGTTTCGCCCACGTATAACTTGTTGCAGTCATTGCAGGGGTATACATAATCCCTTGTAATGACTGCAACAAGTTATACGTGGGCGAAACATCAAGGAACCTCCAAACACGTGTTTCAGAACACCAATACGCAAGCAGGTCTGACGACACAAGGAATGCCTGCGTACAACACCGTAATTCACACAACCACTTGATAAACTACAGAAACTCAAGACTTATCGCCACAGAAGACAACACTCAATACCGAAGAATCCTGGAATCATCACTTATTTCTACATCCGACAACTTCAACCAGAATAGTGGCTTCTATAACATAGCTGAACCACTTGCCAAGAAACTTCTTCATCGCTATCCCACATAAGAACACTGTAGAAGGTCTGTTCACAAACTTATCCAATCTCCTTTCCAAACTACCCAAGTTTTTAGACTCTATAACCCAACTCGGTACATCATCAGATGCAGCATTCTTCACCTGACCTCAGCTTTCTGAACCGGACTATAAATACTCGCGTTCCTTCCACCCCAGGTAGTTCTGTTTGTGACTTGAAAAAGCCCACTGTGTGGGCGAAACGTAGTCAATAAAGGATCACATTATACTGCATTTGTGTTTATATTTCCATCTTTCACCTCACCTTCGACAGTATTTAAGGCTCAGTTCCCATGCTTCAGCTTCATATCGTTCCAGATCACAGAGCTGAACTCTTCTCCAGGCTGAGGGACTGACCACCTTAAATACTTTTCCTCCAAAGTTGATGGACAGATTACCTTATTTTTATTTTACTACTACTGCTTCCTCTGTAGTTGACTGAAGAAGCCTGCTGTGTAGGCGAAACGTTTCATCAATAAAGATACCTAACTGGTGTATATGTGTCTTAATCCTCAACTTGTCAATAATTGATACTATTTCCAACATAAATGTAAAATACCTTTTGGAATTCTGTTCTAATTCTTGAAATAAATCCTGGTAAGGTGTTAGCCTTATTGCACACACTTAGGCAGTGTTGTCTTGGCTTTAGATTTCTGCTATGACTCCCAAATCTTTTTCACATTCTGTGTAAACAAATTCTACATCACTGTGACGCAATTATTACGTTACGTAAATATATATTGGCGCCTAGGGGTAACAACCTTGTCTGGGGCCACTTAAAATATTAAACAAAATACCAGTGCCGGATTTAGGTGGTGGGGGGCACGGGGCCCAGTTTGATGTGGTGCCCCTTGCATTAAAAGTCTAGCTCTAATGGTTAGAGGAGTTTTAAGTTTCTCCTTGGAAAGCTATCGCCACTCTCGATATACGTACCATCCTCTTCAGACGAAGAAATGAAACAATAAATTGGATTTATAGTGTATTTTAGCAGCCTTTCAGGTCATTTGCAAGTGTAACTCAAAAGTAATCTACAGACTTAGGAGGAGTTATCTTCAATCAGATAAAATCTTATAAGCCAGGTACATTCTATGCTCTTCTGATGGAAAAGTCTGATGACTCCATGAGAATGGAACGTGCGCAGGATGTCAGATTCTATGCTCAACCCCCTAAATTACCATCATTTGTTGCATATAACCTCAAATCTACTAACTCTTGTGTTCTATATATTAAAAAATCACTTCCCCATCAACTTCTTGCACACAAGAAAACAGAGGGGCTACAATATCACGGTGTTAGGATTTATATAGGGAACTCTGCTCTCAACATATTTAACTTGTATGCTCCTGCTGATAAGTTTAATTACTTGGAGCTCCCAACTTGTGCTCATTCTGAGCCTACTCTTATTATTGGCGATTACAATGCGAGACACAAAAGCATTGGAAACTCACAGTTTGGTAATCGTAATGGCAATTAACTGTTGTCACTCTTAAACAGTCATGATAATGTGCAAATTATAGGTGACCTTGAACCCACACATATCTATGGAGGCGTCCTTGATCTGTGCCTGGGCTTCAACATTACTTCTGCCAGCTGTGAGTCTTCCATTGTAACAGATATAGCGTCTGATCATTTCCCTAGGCTAACCTCTCTAGATATTGGTAATACTATCCTTCCTGGTGGGATATTCAAACGGAAACGTTTTAATGTTCCCCCAGATCAGCATGGTGACTTTGTTGCACATGTGACTGACTGGTATAATTCCTACGAGTGTTCCTCTGTAGAGACCTTTAACAATGATCTTGTGAGCAGTATTCAGAACTACTTAGAGCCGCCACTGCAACCTCTTGGTACTCTAAACCCAACAAACTTCCATAATAATCATACCTCTTTCAAAAACCATACTTATTACAATGATTCTAAACTTCCTACACTGAAACGTACTGCTCGCAGACTAGGCCTAGCCTATAGA
Organism: Cherax quadricarinatus; assembly: GCF_038502225.1. Taxonomy (NCBI): domain Eukaryota; kingdom Metazoa; phylum Arthropoda; class Malacostraca; order Decapoda; family Parastacidae; genus Cherax; species Cherax quadricarinatus. Next base: position 6,094,660 of record NC_091334.1, on the reverse strand, counting down.
AAACATCGTACCCCTGGAATGCTGAGGCTCTTCCAAACTGTCCTTGCTGCTGCCAGAGAGCGTATGACAGAGCTGCGGCAAACCGACTGGGAAAAATTTGTCAACGGTCTTAATGCTCACACCCCACTTAGCCGGGCATGGAGGGACATAAATAGAATTAAGGGTAACCGAACTGGGCAGATCGCGCACCCTCATCCCTTGCATAGGGCGAATGAGTCAGTGCTTGGGCTGCTACATCTAGCTATGACAATCTTCCCAGTACCACACAGGCAAAATTAAATGACAAATATGATGCAAGGGAGAGACTTGTTTGCTTTATGCTCAGTAAGGCAGATGATTGCAACATTCCTTTCACTAATTATGAACTTGATGCAGCACTAACTAAGGGCAACTCCACGTCGCCTGGTGAGGATGGTATTACTTACAACATACTCAGATTGCTGTGTCGAGTACCAGGTAATCCATTACTTGAATTATATAACATGAGCTATGTAACTGGGGAGCTCCCTCAATCTTGGACCAACAGCCTCATCATTCCAATTCCTAAGCCCAATCAACAAAATGCATTTCGCCCAATATCTCTTACTAGCTGCTTGTGTAAAACATTTGAGAGAATGATTCTTAATCGTCTCATGTACAGAATCAAACAATTTTTGTCTCCCCGGTTACATGGTTTCATGCATGGAAGGAGCGTGCATCATTGCATAGCCACCTTTCTCACCCTGCACACTGACAGCTCCTACACTACCTTCCTTGACCTTAAATCCGCTTTCGATGTAGCCAACCGACATGTAATAATTAGTGAACTTGCCAGAATGGATGTTGGAGGATGGCTTCTCCGCTGGATTAAAGGCTACCTGTCCAACAGAAAATCGTCTGTGTTGTTCCAGGGACATAGAAGTGTAACTAAAGACTTTGAATTAGGAACCCCACAGGGAGGTGTGCTCAGTCCCACACTGTTCAATATTCTAATTAATGCATTACTTAATGCTATGCCTAGTCAGCCCCATAATTATGTGATTAGTTTTGCTGATGATATAATGATTCACACCACCGGATTCTCCAACACCCAAAACATTCTTAATCATGTACTAGCCTCGTGTCAGGACCTGGGGTTGATAATCTCTACTGCTAAAACAAAGATACTCAATAGGCGTCCTCCTCGACAGAGAGGCACAGTTCGTCAGATCCAATTGCATGATGGGTCTCTTCTAGAATATGTAAGCAGATACAGGTATCTAGGCTTTGAGGTTCCACTACTTGGACCTGTTGTAACAAGACTTTGTCGCCAATACAAAGAACGACTAAGAGCACTTAGAGTTGTGGCAGGGCTTCACCCCAGGTATGGTGCTAATGTTAAAATTGTGAAAATGATGTATCTTGCTTATATTAGATCATTGGTTGATTATGCTGCGCCACTACTTGCTCTTGTGTCTGACTGGAAGCTTGGAGGGCTGGAAAAACTGCAGAACGAAGCAATGAGGATCATCCTAGGATGCCCTCGTACTGCCAAAATTTTAAATATGCAAAAAGAACTTGATATTCCAAGCATCAGAGATCGTGTTACTGAAAGAAATATCCTAATTGGGGTTAATATGCTCAGGCAAGCTCATTCAAACCCCTGCACAGAAGCCCTCCAAACTTTCCTCAGCACTGGTGAACACTCCTCCAGATGGATCGAAAAGACTGGAACCGACCTCCGCATGAATCAGATACATGATCTATGTCAAGTAAGGCAACAGCGGCACTCTCCGCTCCATGGAATATTACCCCATTCCAAACTACCATTCCTCCATTTCCCCCCAAACTACTTCTTAAATCACAACCAAAACTTCGCCTTGAAGCCAAACATGAGGCCTTAAGCTGTATTGATAACTTAGTCACACAGCACACACTCTCGCAAATTATTTACGTTGATGGTTCTGTTCACCAATCCACTGGTGCAGCTGGTAGTGCTGCTGTTGTCGTACAAAGTGATGGCTCTCTTAAAGAAATTGGAGCACGCATCAATAATTGGGCCTCTACCCTTCAGACAGAACTGTTTGCCATACTCCTTGCACTGAAATGCATCTATGTATCAAAGATTGACAGTTTAATTGTAACTGATTCTCTGTCATCCATAAATGCTCTCAACTCATTAAGCATAAATTGTGGCATGCTTGTGTCAGAAGCCAGACACAGGTATGGTAGGATTGTGGACAGTGGATTCAGAGTGCACATGCTGTGGATTCCATCTCACATTGGTCTTCAGATGCATGATAGAACTGATAAATTGGCTAAGCTGTATGCTTTCAAAGAGGGAGTAGATTACAATCTTGGCTTGTCAGGTAGTAGTTTGAGAACAATAATACGAAAAGAACTTCAGCTGAATTTTATGGACTTAAGGCTCAGGGAGATTGACACCAGTGAGTCCATCTATCATCATTCTATCATGCAGGAGGAGCCACATGTCTATGGTGCATCCAACAAAATAAGCAGACTCTTGGATGTCACTACCGCCCGGCTCCGGCTGGGTTACAAGTATCTTTGGCAGGTTAAATCACCACCACCAGATGTAGACCAAACGAAATGTAAACTTTGCCAGATGGATTATTGTCACACCTTGCGTCATTATGTACTGGAGTGCGATAAAATTAATGAATTTAGAAACAACTCACTCAGAAGTGTTCAAGAAATGGCTAAGTATTTTATCCACAGTGGTATATTACAGACCATTCTGGAGAAATACCCTAACTTTGCTAGCTGTAAATAAAGCATTACCACATATGTGCATGTGTGTGTGTGTGTGTGTGTGTGTGTGTGTGTGTGTGTGTGTATGTGTGTGTTTGTGTGTATGTGTATGAGTGTGTGAGTGTGTGTGTGTAAGTATGAGTGTGTGTGTGTGTATGAGTGTGTGTGTATGAGTGTGTGTGCGTGTGTGTGTATGAGTTTGTGTATGTGTGTGTGTGTGTGTGTGTGTGTGTGTGTGTGTGTGTGTGTGTGTGTGTGCGCGCGCGTGCGTGTGTGTGTATGAATTTGTATGTGTGTGTGTGTGTGTGTGTGTGTGTGTGTGTGTGTGTGTGTGTGTGTGTGTGTGTGTGTGAGAGACTCAGCAATCAATATTTGCACCAATAACTCACTACAGTTGTGACCGGGTGTGGAAGTGTGAATTGCTCATTACTCTAAAATTTGTTCATGATTGCAGCCATGTATAAACGTAAGTAACCATTCTTACAGTATTCATTACCTTTGTAACTTGTGAGTTCATTACCTTTGTAACTTGTGAGTCCATTACCTTGTACCTAGTTCAGCCATCAAAACTTTGGAGCCCGGTCCCTGGACCCATTATGTACCTCTGTAATCTGTAAATACCTTTGTAACTTGTCATGATTGTGACTAGACCTACCTGGAGTTCATTACCTTTGTAAATTGTGAGTTCATTACCTTTGTAAATTGTGAATTCATTACCTCTGTAACTTGCTCAGCTATCAAAACTTTGAGGCCCAGTCCCTGGACCCATTATGTACCTCTGTAATCTTTTGACTACCGCCCACAGGATGGGTATGGGGTGCATAATAAACATATTAAACTAACTATGCTCATGACCATCAGGTTCACAAGCCGCCCTTGCTTCATGCTCGTTTGTAACCTGTTTTCACTACCACACTGTTGTTTACATACTGACCATGATCAAGCAGTCATTCATACTGCAGCGCCCTGCACACCCGGGATGATGATGTGTTGTTAGTCATCCTCGCGTCATGCAGCAGACGACGCGCTCGCACTGGCGATGTAACACCAGCGATCAGATGATTCGACATGACAATCCCACCACAATTCAAACTCTTGCATACATTTTCTCTTTTTGTGATCTATTCAGTTCTCAGTATGTGTCACAATATTTTCCATCCTTTGGTTGGGGGCCCCAGGGCCCGGGCCCTGGGGCCCCTCCCCTAAATCTGGCCCTGCAAAATACACCAACCTAGAGCCTAGCTTCTTTCTTCACAAAAACTAGATTGTCAGTGCTTACATTATTTATCAAGAACAAATAAATTTACAAAATATAACTATATTAATAGTAAACTTACATATACAACCTACTCCTCTACATATTACATAAAATACACCAGTATACCTGTACCAGGTAGTTACTTTAGGCCATCTACAAAATATTACCTAAACCCACTAGTACAGTGGTACTAGTTACCGAAAATATATATAAACAGTAGGGCTCCACGAGATCCTATACTTGTGCCGGCCTCTTAGCTTACATAGGCAACAAAACAAAAGCATTCACATTGCTAAACTCACAAACTAGTATTTAGTCACTTAGTATTTAGTCAACTTACTCCACAATTTGTATTAATTTAGGGTTAAGAATTAATCTAAGTTTGCCCGAAATGCCTAGCCATGCTAGTTGTTCTAGTGGCCCCCTCTGTAATTAGTATTTTATTACATGTAAACCACACAATAACCAAAATCTGTAAACCCCGCATTATAATCCTTATAGAGAATAAACTTTGATTTGATTTGACTTCACCTGTACTCTCCAAAACAGAGGCCCTTCACACTAGGACCTTAAATGTAATATCACAAGAGTACAAAGACATTCAATAATACAACTTATGCCCTAAAACTTACTCAGAATGCCACCCACTACTCAACACCAAACACCATAACGTGTTTCTCCAACCATGGCTCTCCTGGTACTCCCACACACACACACATACACACACACACACACACACACACACACACACACACACACACACACACACACACACACACACACACACACACTGCCGCAGCATATGGGCGCCTGGCAAACCTCAGAACAGCATTCCGACATCTTAATAAGGAATCGTTCAGGACCCTGTACACCGTGTACGTTAGGCCCATATTGGAGTATGCGGCACCAGTTTGGAACCCACACCTAGCCAAGCACGTGAAGAAACTAGAGAAAGTGCAAAGGTTTGCAACAAGACTAGTCCTAGAGCTAAGAGGTATGTCCTACGAGGAGAGGTTAAGGGAAATCAACCTGACGACACTGGAGGACAGGAGAGATAGGGGGGACATGATAACGACATACAAAATACTGAGAGGAATTGACAAGGTGGACAAAGACAGGATGCTCCAGAGACTGGACACAGCAACACGGGGACACAGTTGGAAGCTGAAGACACAGATGAATCAAAGGGATGTTAGGAAGTATTTCTTCAGCCACAGAGTAGTCAGGAAGTGGAATAGTTTGGGAAGCGACGTAGTGGAGGCAAGATCCATACATAGCTTTAAGCAGAGGTACGATAAAGCTCATGGTTCAGGGAGAGTGACCTAGTAGCGACCAGTGAAGAGGCGGGGCCAGGAGCTTGGACTCGACCCCTGCAACTTCAACTAGGTGAGTACAACTAGGTGAGTACACACACACACACACACACACACACACTTATCCTGTCCTGGCTACTCTGACCAGGTCTAATACGCTTCTGTTTTCAGAGCAAATCCCGTCCACTGACATTATTAATGGAGCGTTTTTTTTCACGTATTTTCATCAATGCTCTGCGTAATAATCATTTAGTTTATAACTTGGAAGGTTATTTTCATTCCCAAGGACTTGGACTATACATGTGTCCACAATGAACTGCAACTCTCCTTTTAGACCAAATCCTCCTGGAGTTCACTGGTATCCTCCTCAGAATCATTCATCCTATTTTTGTATCAGCAAATTTGCTCATGTCACTTGTAATTCATTCATCAAGATCGTTAATGTAAATTATGAATAACAATGGGCCTAGAACTGATCCTCATGGAATGCCACTAGTGAGGGATCCTCATTCAGATTTGATCCCATTAATGGAAACTCTGCTTTCTATTGGTTAGTCATGCCTTGATCCATGTTAGAAGTTTACCTCCTATACCATGAGTCGATTCACATTTGTCTGGTAGCACGGAGAATGAGTTTTAAGTTTCCACGCCAAGTCTCCTGGATCTTCGTTGTTTCTACCTCTCTATCTGTCCTCTTGATCCTCAGCTTCATTCCATGCTGCCCAGCCACTGTCCACTTTCCATTCTTGACCTGAGGATTTACAACAGGATTACTAAAAATCCTCTTGTTTTCCTCACTCAATCGCCGAATCTCGAGCCTGGCCACCCTTACCTCCTTTTTAAGCTGCTGGTAGAGTTGGTCAGTAGGTCTCTCGGTTCAGATTTACAGAGAACTCACTAGACACGTCTTCACAGGAGCAAGGTACACATCACCGAACAACGATAATGTTCTTTATAAAATAATAATGTAATTGATGTTGCCATTTTTCCTAAACTGGCACTGAGTTTACCTGTGTTATCCGCCATGTAATTGTTGAACACAAGCGAAGTGTGAGATATCCCGTTCTCACAGGGGGCACAATTTTCTGCATTTTTTCCACCTGAAAGTTAGAGAAAGTTATGATGGTTCAAGCTGATACTGCTCCCAAATCCCCCCTCCCCCAACCCCCTCAGTCATCTCCCAGCCAGAGTTTGTTGATAAACGATGCTGGGGTGAGAGAGTGTTGTAACCCCTGAGCAAAGCTTCGGTCGATCGCCACACACACGCTCACGGGGTTGAAAGATCGACCTTGTTGACGGCGTAGTACCAGTGACCCCCCACCCCCCTCCCCCCCTTTCCTCCTGTATCATGAGGCGTCGTTTAATTTTCCGAAATTCAATGCGGCTATTAAACACCCCCTCCCCCCGGGGCCCTTAGTGCTGTAGGATGTTCAAATATTGCAGCTGCCAGGGTTCAGAACGTAAGAATGAGACACATGCAGCAGCCAATCGGCCATTGGCTTCTTCAGTCCAACACAGAGAAGAACGGTGGAAGACGACGAGAAGTTTGAGGCAGTCAGTCCCTCAGCCTGGTAAGACTGGTCAGGAAACAGGACAAGTGTTTCCTGACGCTGGTCTTAGTCATATGATATGACTCGCCACTGAAGCTTTTGGTCGTCTGACCGTTGCCTTCCGCCGGCTTATCTCTCCACCACTTTAAAAATTCTGGTTATAATTATAAAACGGAATTTTACAAGAGTTTAATGTTTTCTTTATCATTTTCTTTATGCGCTGAACACCTGAAGTTCACCTGAACAAAAATGTTAAATTTGAGAGTAAAATACACGAAAAACACCTGAAGTGTACACGGAACAATCAGGTGAATTTTTTTCTGGTTTAGTGAATTTTCTGGTTTACGTAATATACATATGATGCTAGTGTATGAATGTATGTTAATGTGTATGAATGTATGTTAATGTGTATGAATGTATGTTAATGTGTATGAATGTATGTTAATGTGTATGAATGTATGTTAATGTGTATGAATGTATGTTAATGTGTATGAATGTATGTTAATGTGTATGAAAGTATGTTAATGTGTATGAATGTATGTTAATGTGTATGAATGTATGTTAATGTGTATGAATGTATGTTAATGTGTATGAATATATGTTAATGTGTATGAATGTATGTTAATGTGTATGAATGTATGTTAATGTGTATGAAAGTATGTTAATGTGTATGAATGTATGTTAATGTGTATGAATGTATGTTAATGTGTATGAATGTATGTTAATGTGTATGAATGTATGTTAATGTGTATGAATGTATGTTAATGTGTATGAAAGTATGTTAATGTGTATGAAAGTATGTTAATGTGTATGAATGTATGTTAATGTGTATGAAAGTATGTTAATGTGTATGAATGTATGTTAATGTGTATGAATGTTAATGTGTATGAATGTATGTTAATGTGTTTGAATGTATGTTAATGTGTATGAATGTATGTTGATGTGTGTTAATGTATGTTAATGTGTATGAATGTATGTTAATGTGTGTGAATGTATGTTAATGTGTATGAATGTTAATGTGTATGAATGTTAATGTGTATGAATTTAAGTTAATTTGTATGAATGTATGTTAATGTGTATGAATGTATGTTAATGTGTATGAATGTATGTTAATGTGTATGAATGTATGTTAATGTGTATGAATGTATGTTAATGTGTATGAATGTATGTTAATGTGTATGAATGTATGTTAATGTGTATGAATGTATGTTAATGTGCATGAATGTATGTTGATGTGTATTAATGTGTTAATGTGTATTAATGTATGTTAATATGTATGAAAATTATGTTAATGTGTATGAATGTATGTTGTGTATGAATGTATGTTAATGTGTGTGACTGTATGTTAATGTGTATGAATGTATGTTAATGTGTATGAATGTATGTTGTGTATGAATGTATGTTAATGTGTATGAAAGTATGTTGTGTATGAATGTATGTTAATGTGTATGAATGTATGTTAATGTATGTTAATGTGTATGAATGTATGTTAATGTGTATTAACTGTTTTAATGACTCTTGAGTTCAGCTTAGGAAGTAGGAGAGTGAGGTGAGTTGAGCTGAAGGTGAGTTGAGGTGAAGGTGACGTGAGGTGAAGGTAAAAATGACGTGAAGTGAAGGTGAGGTGAAGGTGAGGTGAAGTTGAATTGAAATGAAGTGAAAGTGATGTGAAGTGAGGTGAGGCGAAGGTGAGGTGAAGGTGATGTGACGTGAGCTGAGGAGGACCTGTCATTGTCTGATCTCTCTATCTCAGATCAAACTTGAGACGAGTACGTACTTCCACACACGCCTGTGTGATCATGTGACCACAAAATGAAAGGATGGACAGGAGGGGTTCGTACCCAAGGACAACAGAAACAATGAGAAGACCAGAACGACCCGTTGGTTCACCCAGAGGTGTAGAGAGGCCAGAACTAAGTGTGCTAGAGAATGGAAAAAGTATAGAAGACAAAGGACACAGGAAAATAAGATTAGGTAAAGAGCCATAAGTGAATATGCATGTATAAGGAGGGAGGCTCAGTGGCATTACGAGAATGATACAGCATCGATAGTCAAATCTGACCCGAAGCTGTTGTACAGTCACATCAGGAGGAAAACAACAGTCAAGGACCAGGTAATCAGACTGAGGAAGGAAGGATGAGAGATCACAAGAAACGACCGTGAAGTATGTGTATAACTCAATATAAGATTTAGGGAAGTATTTTCAATGGAGACAGAAAGGACTCCAGCAAACCGGGATGGTATGGTACACCAACAAGTGCTGGACACATTACAAACAACTGAGGAAGAGGTGAAGAGGCTGCTAAGTGAACTAGATACCTCAAAGGCGGTGGGACTGGATAACATCTCTCCTTGGTCCTGAGAAAGGTAGCAGAGGCACCGTATGTGCCACATCTATCGATACAAAGCAGCTACCTGAGGTGCGGAAGGCAGTAAATGTGGTCTCAGTTTACCAGAAAGGAGACAGACAGCAATAAACTACAGACCAGTGTCACTGACATGTATAGTATGAAAAGTTGCAGAAAATATTATCAGGTGAGTAGTGGAGCCCCTAGAAAGGAATGAGGTAATACACGATAACCAGCAAGGCTTCAGAGAGGAAAAATCCTGTGTCACAAACCTACTGGAGTTTTATCACACGTTAACAGAAGTAAGGTAGGAGAGAGAGAGGTGAGTAGACTGCATTTTCTTAGACTGTAAGAAGGCTTTGGTTAGACACAATTCCACACAAGAGATTAGTGCAAAAGCTATAGGAGCAGGCAGGAATAACAAGGCACTGCAATTGATCAGGGAATACCTGAGAAGAAGGAAACATCGAGTGATGGTACTTAATGAGGTGTCAGTGTGGCCGCATGTGACGAGCGGGGTTTCACAAGGGTCAGTGGTGTTTCAAGTGTGTATGCGAATGGCATGATGGAAGGGATAGATTCAGTGGTGTCCGTGTTTGAAGACGATGTGAAAATAATGCGAAAAATTCAAGCGGCAAGGATTAGGTAGGACTACAAACGGATCTGGACAGGCTGCGAGCCTGGTCCAACAACTGGCTCCTGGAGTGGAAAGCCATGAAGATTAGGGATGGTTAAAAAAGACTGCAGACGGAGTACACACTAGAGGGGCCAAAGGCTGCAAACCTCGTTCAAGGAAATGGATCTTGGGGTGAATATCATACCGAGCACATCTCCTGAGGCGCACATCAACCAGATAACTGCTGCATGTGGGTGGCTCGCAAACCTAAGAATAACGTTTCAATGCCTGAGTAAGGAATCATTCAAGACTCTGTACACCGCGTAAGTCAGGCCCATATTGCAATATGCAGCACCAGAATGGAACCTACACCTTGTCAAGTACTTCAAAAAATTGGAGAAAGTGCAAAAGTTTGCAAAAAGACTAGTTTTGGAGATAATGGTTATGTTCTGCAAGGAGAGGTTAAGGGAAATGAACCTGACGACACTAGAGGGCAGGAGGGATAGGGTGGGCATGGCAACGATATATAAAATACTGAGAGGAATTGACAAGGTGGATGGGACACATCAACAAGGGGTCACAATTGGAAGAAGCCTCGGATGAGTCACACGGATGTTAGGAAGTATTTCTTAATTAAATCATGAAGTAGTCAGGAAGTGGAACAATCTGGAGAGTGATGTAGTGGAGGCAGGATCCATACATAGCTTTAAAAAGAGGTACGATTATGCTCATGGAGCAGGGAGAGAGTGGACAGAGTAGCGACCAGCGAAGAGGCGGGAAAAGGAGCTATGACTCGACCCTTACAACTAAAAATGAGTACACACACACACACACACACACACACACACACACACACACACACACACACACACACACACACACACACACACACACACTAACAAGCGTCATGTTTGGAAGTATAAATAATGGCGATACAAATTTTTTTTTCCTTGTCGAATAAATTTATAATTTTTCACAACCTGTCAGTGAGTCAGTGAGTCAGTGAGTCAGTCAGTGAGTCAGTGAGTCAGTCAGTGAGTCAGTGAGTCAGTGAGTCAGTCAATGAGTCAGTCAGTGAGTCAGTGAGTCAGTGAGTCAGTCAATGAGTCAGTGAGTCAGTCAGTGAGTCAGTCGGTGAGTCAGTCAGTCAGTGAGTCAGTGAGTCAGTCAGTGAGTCAGTCAGTGAGTCAGTGAGTCAGTCAGTGAGTCAGTGAGTCAGTCAGTGAGTCAGTGAGTCAGTGAGTCAGTCAGTGAGTCAGTCAGTGAGTCAGTCAGTGAGTCAGTCAGTGAGTCAGTCAGTGAGTGAGTCAGTCAATGAGTCATTCAATCAGCGAGTGAGTCAGTGAGTCAGTCAGTGAGTCAGTGAATCAGTCAGCGAATCAGTGATTCAGTGAGTCAATGAGTCAATGAGTAGTTGAATCAGTCAGTGAGTCAGACGGTCAGTGAGTCAGTCAGTGAGTCAATGAGTCAGTGAGTCAGTGAGACGGTCAGTGAGTCAGTCAGTGAATCAGTGAGTCAGTCAATGAGTCAGTCAGTCAGTGAGTCCGTCCGTCAGTGAATCAGTGAGTCAGTGAATGAGTCAGTGAGTTGGAGAGTGAGTCAGTCAGTCAGTCAGCCAGCCAGCCAGCCAGCCAGCCAGCCAGCCAGCCAGCCAGCCAGTCAGTCAGTCAGTCAGTTTATCAGCTATTCTGCCAGTCAGTCATTCAGTCAGTCAGATAGCCAGCCAGCCAGCCAGTCTGTCGGACAGTCAGTCAATAAGTCAGTCAGCCAGTCAGGCAGGGAGTCAGTCAGTCGTACAGTGAGACAGTCAGTCAGTAAGTCAGTAGTCAGTCAGTCAGCCAGTCAGTCAGTCAGACAGCCACAGTCAGAGCCAGACAGTCAGTAGTCAGGCAGTCAGTCAGTAAGTCAGGCACGCAGTCAGTCAGTCACACAGTCAGTCAGTCAGTCAGCCAGCCAGCCAGCCAGTCAGTCAGTCAGTCAGTCAGTCAGTCAGTCAGTCAGTCAGTCAGTCAGCCAGCCAGCCAGCCAGCCAGCCAGCCAGCCAGCCAGCCAGTCAGACAGTCAGTTAGTCAGTCAGTCAGTCAGTCTGTTAGTCAGACATTCAATCAGTCAGACAGTCAGTTGGTCAGTCAATCCGTCGGTCAGTCAGTTAGTCAGTCAGTCAGACAGTCAGTCAGTCAGTCACAGTCAGTCAGTCAGTCACAGTCAGTCAGTCACAGTCAGTCAGTCACAGTCAGTCAATCAGTCAGTCAGTCATGATACATGGATACAAGATACAGGGATATATGTTGCAGGAATACAAGATACAGGGATATATGATGCAGGAATACATGATACAGGGATATATGATGCAGGAATACATGATACAGGGATATATGATGCAGGAATACATGATACAGGGATATATGATGCAGGAATACATGATACAGGGATATATGATGCAGGAATACATGATACAGGGATATATGATGCAGGAATACATGATACAGGGATATATGATGCAGGAATACATGATACAGGGATATATGATGCAGGAATACATGATACAGGGATATATGATGCAGGAATACATGATACAGGGATACAAAATGTATGTATGTGCGTACTCACATATTTGTGGTTGCAGGGGAGGTTGAGTCGCAGCTCCTGGCACTTTAAACTTTCCGGGGTTGATACTGAACAGCCACTTACAGCACTGACTGCTGCTCTTCAAGCAGAGGAAGCAGCAGTAACAAGCAGTCAGCAGTTCCTGCTACCAGACAACACAAGAGAGGTATAAAACAATAACAAGGGAATAAGAACAGTAGCGAAAAAAGGAGAGAAACGAGGCAAACATGAGTGAAACTTGTTGGGGAGAGTTTTGCTAAGGGGCAGAGTTATGTTTGTACTATATTTTGTGGAAAAGGAGGGGGAAGTTGTAAATGATGAGAGAGAGAGAGAGAGAGAGAGAGAGAGAGAGAGAGAGAGAGAATAAGGTGGTAAGAACATAAGGAACACTGCAACAGGCCTACTGACCCATGCGAAGCAGGTCCATGCCAGTCCCCGGCCTAGAACAATGACCACAGGTCATGTCACTTCCACTTAAGGAAGGAGCATGGCACCAGACCTGGTTGCACAAGCTAGTCAGGTCTAACTCACACCCACCCACACCCACTCATGTATTTATCCAACCTATTTTTAAAACTACACAAGATCATAGCGTCTATAACTGTACTCGGGAGTTTGTTCCACTCATCCACAACTCTATTACCAAACCAGTGCTTTCCTATATCCTTCCTGAATCTGAATTTTTCCAACTTGAAACCATTGCTGCGAGTCCTGTCTTGGCTGGAAATTTTCAGCACGCTATTTACATCCCCTTTATTTATTCCTGTTTTCCATTTATACACCTCAATCATATCCCCCCTAATTCTACGCCTTTCTAGAGAGTGCACATTCAGGGCCCTCAGTCTGTTCTCATAGGGAAGATTTCTGATACATGGGATCATCTTTGTCATCCTCCTCTGTACGTTTTCCAGAGCATTTATATCCATTCTGTAATACGGTGACCAGAAGTGAGCAGCATAGTCTAAATGAGGCCTAACCGAGGATATATAGAGTTGAAGAACAACCTGAGGACTTCTATTATTTATACCTCTAGATATAAAGCCAAGAATTCTGCTAGCTTTATTGCGAACACTAATGACACCCGAGTCTGCATGACTGTCTTCCGTTGCAGACACTGCAAAGCTCCAGGCGGACAACCAAATCTTTCAGTGGGCTGCAGAAAATATGAAGTTCAACGATGAGAAATTTCAATTACTCCGATATGGTAAGCATGAAGAAATTAAAACTTCATCAGAGTACAAAAATTCCTTCCACAAAATAGAGCGAAACACCAACGTCAAAGACCTGGGAGTGATCATGTCGGAGGATCTCAACTTCAAGGACCATAACAGTGTATCAATCGCATCTGCTAGAAAAATGACAGGATGGATAATGAGAACCTTCAAAACTAGGGATGCCAAGCCGATGATGACACTCTTCAGGTCGCTTGTTCTATCTAGGCTGGAATATTGCTGCACACTAACAGCACCTTTCAAGGCAGGTGAAATTGCTGACCTAGAAAATGTACAAAGAACCTTCAAGGCGCGCATAACGGAGATAAAACACCTCAATTACTGGGAGCGCTTGAATTTCCTGAACCTGTACTCCCTGGAACGCAGGCGGGAGAGATACATGATTATATACACATGGAAAATCCTAGAGGGACTGGTACCGAACTTGCACACGAAAATCACTCAACGAAAGCAAAACACTCGGCAGACGATGCAACATCCCCCCAATGAAAAGCAGGAGTGTCACTAGCACGTTAAGAGACAACACAATAAGTGTCAGGGGCCCGAGACTGTTCAACTGCCTCCCAGCATACATAAGGGGGATTACCAATAGACCCCTGGCTGTCTTCAAGCAGGCACTGGACAAGCACCTAAAGTCAGTACCTGACCAGCCGGGCTGTGGCTCGTACGTTGGATTGCGTGCAGCCAGCAGTAACAGCCTGGTTGATCAGGCTCTGATCCACCAGGAGGCCTGGTCACAGACCGGGCCGCGGGGGCGTTGACCCCCGGAACTCTCTCCAGGTAAACTCCAGGTAAATTGTTCTCTTTGTTTCAGATTACTGCTAACCAGAACTAAATCCTTTTCGCAATCAGTAGTGTTAAGATCTACAATATTCAGTTTATAAATAGCATAGTTATTATAAGAACATAAGAAAGGAGGAACACTGCAGGAGGCCTGTTGGCCCATACTAGGCAGGTCCTTTACAATTCATCCCACTAACAAAACATTTGCCCAACCCAATTTTCAATGCCACCCAAGAAATAAGCTCTGATGTGAAAGTCCCACTCAAATCCAACCCCTCCCACTCATGTACTTATCCAACCTAAATTTGAAACTACCCAAAGTCCCAGCCTCAATAACCCAACTAGGTAGACTGTTCCACTCGTCAACTACCCTATTTCCAAACCAATACTTTCCTATGTCCTTTCTAAATCTAAAATTATCTAATTTAAATCCATTACTGCGGGTTCTCTCTTGGAGAGATATCCTCAAGACCTTATTAATATCCCCTTTATTAATACCTATCTTCCACTTATACACTTCGATCAGGTCTCCCCTCATTCTTCGTCTAACACGTGAATGTAACTTAAGAGTCTTCAATCTTTCTTCATAAGGAAGAATTCTAATGCTATGTATTAATTTAGTCATCCTACGCTGAATGTTTTCTAACGAATTTATGTCCATTCTGTAATATGGAGACCAGAATTGAGCTGCATAATCTAGGTGAGGCCTTACTAATGATGTATAAAGCTGCAGTATGACCTCTGGACTTCTGTTGCTTACACTTCTTGATATAAATCTCAGTAATCTATTTGCCTTATTATGTACGCTTAGGCATTGCTGTCTTGGTTTAAGGTTGCTGCTTACCATAACCCCCAAGTCCTTTTCGCAATCTGTATGGCTAAGTTCTACATTATTTAACTTATTGCTAGGGTTATGGACACTCCCGAGCTTCAGAACCTTGCATTTATCTACATTGAACTGCATCTGCCACTTTTCTGACCAAGAGTAGAGTTTGTCTAAATCCTCCTGAAGTTTCATAACATCTACGTTTGAATCAATTATCCTACCTATCTTCGTGTCATCGGCGAATTTGCTCATATCACTAGTAATTCCTTCATCAAGATCATTGATATATATTATAAACAACAACGGGCCCAAGACTGATCCCTGTGGAACGCCACTTGTTACTGATCCCCACTCGGATTTAACCCCATTTATGGACACTCTCTGCTTCCTGTCAGTGAGCCATGACTCGATCCACGAGAGCACCCTTCCCCCAATGCCATGAGCTGTTACTTTCTTCAACAGTCTTTGGTGCGGAACTCTATCAAATGCCTTACTAAAATCTAAGTAAATAATATCAAATTCTTTATCGTGGTCAACAGCCTCAAAAACTTTACTGAAGAAAGTTAATAAATTAACTAACCGAAATTTTTTTTTCCAGGTCTATAGAACAAAAGTTAGAGATAAGATAGGTCCCCTTAAAAATAACTATGGGCACCTTACTGACAAAGAGAATGAAATGTGCTCGATTTTTAATAATTATTTTCTCTCAGTTTTTACACAGGAAGACACTAACAATATTCCAGTAATTAATTTTTATAGTGGGCTAGAAGAAGATAAATTATGTAACATCACAGTCACTAGAGAAATGGTTGTGAAGCAGATAGACAGACTGAAGCGAAATAAGTCGCCGGGTCCTGATGAGGTTTTTTCAAGGGTTCTAAAGGAATGCAAAATGGAACTCTGTGAACCATTAACTAATATTTTTAATTTATCTCTTCAAACAGGTGTAGTGTCTGATATGTGGAAGATGGCTAATGTAATTCCTATTTGTAAAACAGGGGACAAGTCGTTACCCTCAAATTACCGCCCAATAAGCCTGACCTCAATTGTAGGCAAATTACTAGAGTCAATTATAGCTGAGATTATAAGAAGCGATCTCGATAAGCATAGCTTGATTAATGATACTCAGCATGGATTCACAAGAGGCCGGTCTTGTCTAATTTATTAACTTTCTTCAGTAAAGCTTTTGAGGCTGTTGACCACGATAAAGAATTTGATATTATTTACTTAGATTTTAGTAAGGCTTTTGATAGATTTCCGCACCATAGACTGTTAAAGAAAGTGGCAGCTCATGGCATTGGGGGAAAAGTGCTCTCGTGGATCGAGTCATGGCTCACTGACAGGAAGCAGAGAGTGTCCATAAATAGGGTTAAATCCGAGTGGGGATCTGTAACAAGTGGCGTTCCACAGGGATCAGTCTTGGGCCCGTTGTTGTTTATAATATATATCAATGATCTTGATGAGGGAATTACTAGTGATATGAGCAAATTCGCCGATGACACAAAGATATGTAGGATAATTGATTCAAACGTAGATGTTATGAAACTTCAGGAGGATTTAAACAAACTCTATTCATGGTCAGAAAAGTGGCAGATGCAGTTCAATGTAGATAAATGCAAGGTTCTGAAGCTTGGGAGTGCCCATAACCCTAGTACTTATAAGTTAAATGATGTAGAACTTAGCCATACAGATTGCGAAAAGGACTTGGGGGTTATGGTGAGCAGCAACCTTAAACCAAGACAGCAATGCCTAAGCGTACGTAATAAGGCAAATAGATTACTGAGATTTATATCAAGAAGTGTAAGCAACAGAAGTCCAGAGGTCATACTGCAGCTTTATTCATCATTAGTAAGGCCTCACCTAGATTATGCAGCTCAGTTCTGGTCTCCATATTACAGAATGGACATAAATTCGTTAGAAAACATTCAGCGTAGGATGACTAAATTAATACATAGCATTAGAAATCTTCCTTATGAAGAAAGATTGAAGACTCTTAAGTTACATTCGCTTGTTAGACGAAGAATGAGGGGAGACCTGATCGAAGTGTATAAGTGGAAGATAGGTATTAATAAAGGGGATATTAATAAGGTCTTGAGGATATCTGTCCAAGAGAGAACCCGCAGTAATGAATTTAAATTAGATAAGTTTAGATTTAGAAAGGACATAGGAAAGTATTTTTTTGGAAATAGGGTAGTTGATGAGTGGAACAGTCTACCTAGTTGGGTTATTGAGGCTGGTACTTTGGGTAGTTTCAAATTTAGGTTGGATAAGTACATGAGTGGGAGGGGTTGGATTTGAGTGGGACTTTCACATCAGAGCTTATTTCTTGGGTGGCATTGAAAATTGGGTTGGGCAAATGTTTTGTTAGTGGGATGAATTGTAAAGGACCTGCCTAGTATGGGCCAACAGGCCTCCTGCAGTGTTCCTTCTTTATGTTCTTATGTTCTTATTAGTTAGACAAGACCGGCCTCTTGTGAATCCATGCTGAGTATCATTAATCAAGCTATGCTTATCGAGATGGCTTCTTATAATCTGAGCTATAATTGACTCTAGTAATTTACCTACAATTGAGGTCAGGCTTATTGGGCGGTAATTTGAGGGTAACGACTTGTCCCCTGTTTTAAAAATAGGAATTACATTAGCCATCTTCCACATATCAGACACTACACCTGTTTGAAGAGATAAATTAAAAATATTAGTTAATGGTTCACAGACTTCCATTTTGCATTCCTTTAGAACCCTTGAAAAAACCTCATCAGGACCCGGTGACTTATTTTGCTTCAGTCGGTCTATCTGCTTCACAACCATTTCACTAGTGACTGTGATGTTACATAATTTATCTTCTTCTGATCCACTATAAAAAATAATTACCGGAATATTATTAGTGTCTTCCTGTGTAAAAACCGAGAGAAAATAATTATTTAAAATCGAGCACATTTCATTCTTTTTGTCAGTAAGATGCCCATAGTTATTTTCAAGGGGACCTATCTTATCTCTGACTTTTGTTCTATAGACCTGGAAAAAACTTTTTGGGTTAGTTTTAGAATCCCTAGCAACTTTAATTTCATAGTCCCTTTTAGCTTTTCTTATCCCCTTTATAATGTCCCTCTTAATGTCAATATACTGATTCATAAGATGACCCTCGCCTCTTTTGATACGCCTATAAATTACTTTCTTATGCCCTAGTAGATATTTCAGCCTATTATTCATCCATTTTGGGTCATTTCTATTTGATCTAATTTCCTTATAAGGGATAAACGTTCTTTGAGCAGCATGTATTGTGTTCAGAAAACTGTCATATTGATAGCTCTCTTCGTTACCCCAGTCAACAGATGATAAGTGTTCTCTAAGCCCATCGTAATCTGCTAAGCGAAAATCTGGGACTGTTACTGAGTTATCCCTACTATCATACTTCCATTCAATTCTAAATGTAATTGATTTGTGGTCGCTAGCACCCAGTTCCTCTGAAACTTCTAAATTATTAACAAGGGATTCATTGTTTGCCAGAACTAAGTCAAGCAGGTTATTACCCCTTGTAGGTTCTGTCACAAACTGCTTCAAAAAACAATCCTGAACTACTTCTAAGAAGTCGTATGATTCTAAATTCCCAGTCAAGAAATTCCAATCAATATGACTAAAGTTAAAGTCTCCTAGAATTACTACATTATCGTGCCTTGTGGCCCTAACAATTTCCTCCCATAGTAGTCTCCCCTGGTCCCTATCTAAATTTGGGGGACGGTATATCATACCTAAAATTAATTTTTCATGCCCCTCTGAAAATTCTATCCAAACAGACTCTGTATGTGTTACTTCAGACTTAATACCCGTTTTTATGCAACAGTTCAAGCGATCTCAGACATACAATGCCACCCCACCCCCCTTCCCGATACTTCTATCTACTTGGAACAATTTAAAACCCTGAATGTGACATTCCGCAGGCATGTCTCGACTTTTTGAATTAAACCACGTCTCAGTAATGGCAAATACATCTATGTTACCTGCACTAACAACTAGTCTCAACTCGTCCATCTTATTCCTAGCACTGCGAATATTTGTGTAATAAATATTTAAAGACCCTCCTCTCTCTTTACCCTTCCTGCTCCTTTCTGTTATTCCACTAAACCTATTACTGTCCAACATTTAGAACTTTGCATTTGTCTATATTAAACTGCATCTGCCACTTCTCCGACCACTGCATCAGTCTATTTAAATCATGATGGAGTGCACTAATGTCCTCAATAGAATGAACTGGACGGCCTATTTTGGTGTCATCAGCAAATTTGCTTACGTCACTATTTATTCCCTCATCTATATCGTTTATATAAATTGTGAACAACAAGGGGTCCAACACTGACCCCTGAGGAACACCACTTGTGACGTTCCCCCATTCTGATTTCTCCCCATTTATGCAAACTCTTTGCTGCCTATTTGTCAACCATGCCTCTATCCAGGAAAAAATTTCTCCTATTCCTTGTGCCTTAAGTTTCCTCAAAAGTCTCTTATGTGGAACTCTATTGAAAGTCTTACTGAAGTCTATATACACAATATCATATTCATTACCATGATCTACCTCCTCAAACACCTTAGTGAAAAAAGTAAATTCGTAAGACAGGAACGCCCCTTTGTAAAACCGTGTTGAGATTCATTTATCAATTTATGCCTATCAAGATGGCTATGAATTGCCTCTGCAATTATTGATACCATAAATTTTCCCACTATGGTGGTAAGGCTTATTGGTCTATAGTTCGAAGCTAAGGACCTGTCACCTGCCTTGTAAATAGGTATTACATTTGCCATTTTCCACTTATCAGGCACTATGCCAGTTTGTAGTGATATGTTGAAAAGATTAGCCAAAGGTTTGCAAAGTTTCTCTTTACATTCTACCACCCTTACAAACAATTAATCAGGGCCTGGGGATTTGTTAGGTTTTAGTTTCTCTATTCGTCTGAGGACCATGTCACTAGTTACCCCAGTCGTGCATAGTTTATTATCGTCCTGTTCTACATAAATTTCTGGAATTTCACTAGTATCTTCCTGGGTAAAAACTGAGAGGAAGTAAGTGTTGAAAATTTCACACATATCCCTATCACTGTCAGTTATCTGACCCGAGTTACTCTTAAGTGGGCCTATCTTGTCCCTAATCTTACTTCTGTATACCTGAAAGAACCCTTTTGGGTTTGTCTTCGAATCACTTGCGACCTTAGCCTCATAATCCCTTTTTGCTTTTCTTATTCCTTTTTTATTTCTCTTTTTAATTGAATACATTGATTTCTAAACTGCCCATCCCCTCTTTTAATACGCCTAAAAATGCCTCTCTTTTGACCAGTGAGATGTTTTAATCTATTGTTCATCCATTTGGGATCATTTTTGTTAGATGTAATTTCCCTACTCGGAACAAAAGTTGTCTTGGCAGCTAAAACTATCCTCTGAAAAACGTCATATTGACAACCAACTCCAGCTACCTGACCCATAGTCAGATCATCCCAATTTAGCTCACCCAGGTAATTTTTCAGTCCCATGAAATCAACCAATCGGAAGTCTGGGACAGAGTCTTGATTGCAATTTACTGGATAATTCCATAATATAATGAAACTAAGTGATTTGTGATCATTCTCTCCAAGCTCATCATTAACCTCAAGATTATTAATTAATGAATCTTTGTTGGCAAGAACCAGGTCAAGCAGATTGTTTCCTCTAGTTGGTTCTGTCACAAACTGTTTTAAAAAGCAATCCTGAACTGTATCAAGAAAGTCACTAGACTCAAGATTTCCTGTCACACTGTTCCAATTTGTCTAAAGTTAAAAATTTCCCATTAACACAACATTTTCACATCTAGCTGACTTATGAATTTCGTCCCATAGCAGCTTACTGCACTTCCTGTCAAGGTTTAGGGGCCTATATATCACACCCAAAATTAATTTTTCATACCTCTCGAGAAACTGTAGCCAAACAGATTCTGTGTTCGATGTTTCTAATCTTATGTCATGTCTAACAACAATTTAAATTTTCTCTGACATACATCGCCACTCCACCATCCTTCCTGTTGACCCTATCAGTGTGGAATAGTTTATAACCCTTTATGCTGCATTCGGAAGGCATTTCTCTATCCTTCAAGTAGTGAGGGAAGATAATGCAATTGGGTAATCCACATGATATAGGTGTGATATAGATTGTTAATCCATTTGCTCTTTCTTCCTCTCTTTCTTTCCGGTCTCTCTCTCGCGCTCTCTCTCTCTCTCTCTCTCTCTCTCTCTCTCTCTTACTATCGACGTCCACTTAGTCTCTCTTTTACCCGACTATTACACAAGACGAGAGGTAATTTCAGCAATGTAACCTACTTAATTGGTCCACGCAATACCTTGCTGATTACCCTATTTAAACACTGGCTGAGAAGTATACCGCAGTGAATATACTCTGGCTAGTATACCACAGCCAGTATACTCCAGCTATTATACAACAGTGAATATACTCCAGCTAGTATACCACAGTGAGTATACCCCAGTGAGTATATTCCAGCTAGTTTACCACAGCGAGT
This sequence comes from Cherax quadricarinatus, assembly GCF_038502225.1. Lineage (NCBI taxonomy): Eukaryota > Metazoa > Arthropoda > Malacostraca > Decapoda > Parastacidae > Cherax > Cherax quadricarinatus. The sequence goes on along the minus strand of NC_091334.1, from coordinate 6,072,862 downwards.
ATACTCCAGCTAGTATAACACAGCGAATATACTTCGGCTACTATACCACAGTGAGTATACTCCAGCTAGTATACCACAGTGAGTATACTCCGGCTAGTATACCACAATGAGTATACTCCAGCTAGTATACCACAGTAACTATACTCCAGCTAATATGCCACAGCAAGTATACTCCAGCTAGTATACCACAGTGAGTATATTCCAGCTACTTTACCACAGCGAGTTTACTCCAGCTAGTATACCGCAGTGAGTATACTCCAGCTAGTATGCCACAGTGAATATACACCAGCTAGTATACGACAGCGAATATAATCCAGCTAGTATACCACTGAGTATACTCCACATAGTATACCACAGTGAGTATACTCCAGCTAGTATATCACAGTGAGTATACTCCAGCTAGTATGCCACAGTGAATATACACCAGCTAGTATACGACAGCGAATATAATCCAGCTAGTATACCACAGTGAGTATACTTCGGCTAGCATATCAGCGAGTATACTTCGGCTAGTATACCACAGCGAGTATACTCCAGCTAGTATACCATAGTGAATATTCCAGCTAGTATACCACAGTGAGTATACTCCAGCTACTATACCACAGTGAGTATACTCCAGCTAGTATACCACAGTGAGTATACGCCAGCTAGTATACCACAACGAGTGTACTCCAGCTAGTATACCACAGCGAGTATACTCCAGCTAGTATACCACAGTGAGTATACTCAGCTAGTATACCACAGTGAGTATACTCCGGCTAGTATACCACAGTAACTATACTCCAGCTAATATGACACAGCAAGTATACTCCAGCTAGTATACCACAGTGAGTATATTCCAGCTAGTTTACCACAGCGAGTCTACTCCAGTTAGTATACCGCAGTGAGTAAACTCCAGCTAGTATACCGCAGTGAATATACACCAGCTAGTATACGACAGCGAATATAATCCAGCTAGTATACCACAGTGAGTATACTTCGGCTAGCATATCAGCGAGTATACTTCGGCTAGTATACCACAGCGAGTATACTCCAGCTAGTATACCACAGTGAATACTCCAGCTAGTATACCACAGTGAGTATACTCCAGCTAGTATACCACAGTGAGTATACTCCAGCCAGTATACCACAGTGAGTATATTCCAGCTAGTTTACCACAGCAAGTATACTCCAGCTAATTTACCACAGCGAGTATACTCCAGCTAGTATACCACAGTGAGTATACTCCAGCCAGTATACCACAGTGAGTATATTCCAGCTAGTTTACCACAGCAAGTATACTCCAGCTAATTTACCACAGCGAGTATACTTCGGCTACTATACCACAGTGAGTATACTCCAGCTAGTATACCACAGTGAGTATACCCCAGCTAGTATACCACAATGAGTATACGCCAGCTAGTATACCACAACGAGTGTACTCCAGCTAGTATACCACAGCGAGTATACTCCAGCTAGTATACCACAGTGAGTATACTCCAGCTAGTATACCACAGTGAGTATACTCCAGCTAGTATACCACAGTGACTATACTCCAGCTAGTATACCACAGCGAGTATACTCCAGCTAAAATGCCACAGTGAGTATACTCCAGCTAGTATACCACAGTGAGTATACTTCGGCTAGTATATCACAGCGTGTATACTTCAGCTAGTATACCACAAGTATACTTCGGATAGTATACCACAGTGAGTATACTCCAGCTAGTATACCACAGTGAGTATACTCCAGCTAGTATATCACAGCTAGTATACTCCAGCTAGCATACCACAATGAGTATATTCGATCTAGTATACCACAGCGAGTATACTCCAGCTAGTTACCACAGTGAATATACTGCAACTGGTATACCACAGTTTGCTCCAGCTAGTTTACCACAGTGAGTATACTACTGCTAGTATACCACAGTGAGTATACTCCAGATAGTATACCACAGTGAGTATACTCCAGCTAGTATACCACAGTGAGTATACTTCAGCTAGTATACCACAGCGAGTATACTCCAGCTATTATACCACAGCGAGTATACTCCAGCTAGTATACCACAGGGAGTATACTCCAGCTAGTATACCACAGTGAGTATACTCCAGCTAGTATACCACAGTGAGTATACTCTGGCTAAGACAGATGACTGAAAACTGTACCACAGCGAGTATACTCCCGCTAGTATACAACAGTGAGTATACTCTGGCTAAGACGGATGACTGAAAAGTATACCACAGTGAGTATACTCTGGCTATAATGGAGAGCAGAGAAATATAGCACAGCTCGTACACTCTGGCTAGTATATCACAGCGAGTATACTCCAGCTTGTATACCACAGTGAATATTCTCCAGCTAGAATGGATGACTGAAGAAGTATACCACAGATAGTATACTCCGGCTAGTGGTGAAGACATAAGGTTGGAAACCTGTCTCTGAGACCTCTAACAGAGACTTGGCCCATCCCCAGGATGCCAGCCACAACACATGATTGTCACCCAGGTACCTATTTCTTGACACAGATAAAGGCAGGTCAGAAGGTGTAAGGAGACTTACCTATTTCCCCTCATTGGTGTAAATTGCTGGCTAGACAGGTACTGCAAGGAACTTGCAATCCCATTCGTTGACAAGTGGGACAATTTTTACGACAAACATGTATGCAAGGGATGAGGTACATCTTTCTGGGGCAGGAGTGGTAGCATTAGCCATCTCGATCAAGGGAACCATTGTTGACTTGTCTAGGACGTTAAAATGATAGAAGATAGAGGTATGAGTGTGCATGAAAGAAACGTGTTGTGACACGAGGGTTGAAAACAGTAGATATTACTAGGATAACCCAGGGATATGTATAAAAGACATTATTCATCATAAAGTTAGTAATGACAATGGAACTGGTCAACAAAGAAATAGAGACAGTAGAGGGCAGCGAGGGACTAGCTTCCTTAAGGTTTACTATACCAATAATAGGGATGCAAGAAATAAGATAGACGAGCTGAGATTAATTGCAAGTGCTAGAAGCATAGATATTATTGTTGTAACAGAAACCTAGTTCAACCTGAAAGAGAAATGCTTTTTGAATGCCCCACAACAACGACAAAAACAACAACATAATAATAATAATAATCTTATTTCTACAAGTACATGTACAAGGTATACAGGACTAGATGACATCAATGACATACTACTATATAGAAAGCCGCTTGTTATGCAGAGCATTTCGAGCAAATTAGGTCAGCTTTGTCCCAGGATGCGACCCACACCAGTCCACTAACACCCAGGTACCCATTTTATACTGATAGGTGAACATTGACAACCGGTGTAAGGAAACACGCCCAGTGTTTCTACCTTCACCGTGTGAAGCGAGTGCTTTTGCCACCAGGCCACAGGCCTCCATACAAGGCTATAAATTATTCCACGCTGACAGGGTCAATAGGAAGGGTAGTGAAGTGGCGGTATATGTAACAAACAAATTGTTACGATGGACAAGCTTAGAAGCATTGGACACTGAATCTGGCTACAGCTTCTCGAGGGTGGTGAAAAACTAATCTTGGGTGTGATTTACAAGCCCTCAAACCTTTATAGGGAGTGCAGTAAACTTCTATGGGATGAAATTTATCAGGCATCTAGATAAAAATGTTGTGTTAATGGGAGATTTCAACTTTAGATAAATTGATTGGAGCAATTTGACAGAAAATATTGAGTCTATTTACTTTCTTGATATGATTCAGGATTGCTTTTAAAACAGTTTGTGACAGAAGCAACTAGAGGAAATAACCTGCTTGACTTGGTTCTTGCCAACAAGACATCACTAATATATAATCTTGACGTTCATGATTAGCTTTGGGAAAGCAGTCACAAATCACTCACTTTCAATATATCATGGACTTACCATAACAACTACAATGAAGTCAATGTCCCTGATTTCGCCTGGTTGATTTCGAAAACAGGACTGAGAAATTACCTGGGTGGCTTGAACTGGAGTGACCTGACTATGGGTCAGATAGGTAGCTATGGTTGCCGATTTGACATTTTTCAAAGCATACTTCTAACTGCTAAGACTATATTCCAAATAGGGAAAATTAGATCAAACAAAAATGACCCTAAATGGATAAACAATAGATTAAAACATCTCATAGACCAAAAAAGAGGCATTTACAGGCAAATCCAAAGAGAGAGGGGCAGTTAAGAAATCAATACATTCAATTAAAAAGAGAAACAATAAAGGGATTAAGAAAAGTATGAGATTATGAGGTTAAAGTAGCAAGAGATTCGAAAACTAACCCAGAAAGCTTCAGGTAAAAACTACTCGGGTCAGCTTGCTGACAGTGACAAAGAAATATGTACAATCTTCAACACTTATTTCCTCTCAATAGTTCTTAGTGTTTATGAAGGAAAATTGTAGAGAAATTCCAGAAATAAAAAAAAAAAAAATATGTAGATTAGGACGAAAATAAGCTGAGCATGATCCAAGTTACTAGCGACATGGTTCTTAGATAAATTAAAACCCAACAAATCCCTGGGCCCTGATGAATTGTTCACAAGGGTTACAAAGGAATGTAAGGAGGAACTTAGCAAATCTTTGGCTAATATATTCAACGTATCACTACAATGGCATAGTTCCTGATAAACGGAAAATGGCAGATACGATACTTATTTATAAAGCAGGTGGAAGTAGGTCTTTGTCCAAAGGTTGGACAATTATTGAAGAATTCCTTGTATCAAGATCTTCAACACTTGAGCCTTTGGACGAAGACCTACTTCCACATTTGGATTTGTCAAGTGTGACACCACCTAGGACTGCTGCACCTCACCTGTCTACAGCACACCACAAGGTTGAGGGACTGATTACCTCAAACACCACCTGTTCTTCACCATTCTCCTTTGCATGGACTGGTGAAGTCACTGTGGCGAAACGTTTCCTCATTAAAGATACCCAAGTGTTGCACATGTGTCTAATTTAGACAAATGCATGAGTTGGTGTAGGTGGATGTCAGCTGGACCTGATTGACTTGGGTCAGTAGGTGATTTGGACCTGCCTAGCATGGGCCAGTAGACCTGGTGCAGTGCTGTTTCTTACGCTTTTATGTAAGAGACTTCAGTCCTCTGTAAGAGTCTTCAGTCCTCTGTAAGAGTCTTCAGTCCTCTGTAAGATAATTCAGTCCTCTGTAAGATAATTCAGTCCTCTGTAAGATAATTCAGTCCTCTGTAAGATAATTCAGTCCTCTGTAAGATAATTCAGTCCTCTGTAAGATAATTCAGTCCTCTGTAAGATAATTCAGTCCTCTGTAAGAGTCTTCAGTCCTCTGTAAGAGTCTTCAGTCCTCTGTAAGATAATTCAGTCCTCTGTAAGATAATTCAGTCCTCTGTAAGATAATTCAGTCCTCTGTAAGATAATTCAGTCCTCTGTAAGATAATTCAGTCCTCTGTAAGATAATTCAGTCCTCTGTAAGATAATTCAGTCCTCTGTAAGATAATTCAGTCCTCTGTAAGATAATTCAGTCCTCTGTAAGATAATTCAGTCCTCTGTAAGATAATTCAGTCCTCTGTAAGAGTCTTCAGTCCTCTGTAAGAGTTTTCAGTCCTCTGTAAGAATCTTCAGTTCTCTGTAAGAGTCTTCAGTCCTCTGTAAGAGTTTTCAGTCCTCTGTAAGAGTCTTCAGTCTTCTGTAAGAGTCTTCAGTCCTCTGTAAGACAATTCAGTCCTCTGTAAGACAATTCAGTCCTCTGTAAGATAATTCAGTCCTCTGTAAGATAATTCAGTCCTCTGTAAGATAATTCAGTCCTCTGTAAGATAATTCAGTCCTCTGTAAGATAATTCAGTCCTCTGTAAGAGTCTTCAGTCCTCTGTAAGAGTCTTCAGTCCTCTGTAAGAGTTTTCAGTCCTCTGTAAGAATCTTCAGTTCTCTGTAAGAGTCTTCAGTCCTCTGTAAGAGTTTTCAGTCCTCTGTAAGAGTCTTCAGTCTTCTGTAAGAGTCTTCAGTCCTCTGTAAGACAATTCAGTCCTCTGTAAGACAATTCAGTCCTCTGTAAGATAATTCAGTCCTCTGTAAGATAATTCAGTCCTCTGTAAGATAATTCAGTCCTCTGTAAGATAATTCAGTCCTCTGTAAGATAATTCAGTCCTCTGTAAGATAATTCAGTCCTCTGTAAGAGTCTTCAGTCCTCTGTAAGAGTTTTCAGTCCTCTGTAAGAATCTTCAGTTCTCTGTAAGAGTCTTCAGTCCTCTGTAAGAGTCTTCAGTCCTCTGTAAGAGTTTTCAGTCCTCTGTAAGAGTTTTCAGTCTTCTGTAAGAGTCTTCAGTCCTCTGTGAGAGTCTTCAGTCCTCTGTAAGAGTCTTCAGTCCTCTGTAAGAGTCTTCAGTCCTCTGTAAGAGTCTTCAGTCCTCTGTAAGAGTCTTCAGTCCTCTGTAAGAGTCTTCAGTCCTCTGTAAGAGTCTTCAGTCCTCTGTAAGAGAATTCAGTCCTCTGTAAGAGAATTCAGTCCTCTGTAAGAGAATTCAGTACCCGATAAAAAGTATTCAAATGTATGATAAAATATACCATTGTATTTATATGTGAATCCTTTCCCATTATTCTCCTTATTCATTCGCATTATCCCTTCCCTTCTTTCATTCCCTTTCTCTGCCACTTTCCCTTCTCTTCCTCCTCCTCCTCTTCCTCTCATCCCTCACACAAGTTCAATATTTGCAGGTATAAGTTCAATAAATATGTCAATAACTCTCTTGCCTCCCTCGTTGCTTGGCACCACAATACATCACTCTGCGGAGTTGTGTTTTCAGCAGTCTTGGTCCTCTTCAACTGCCCTCAAGTCTTGTGCAGAATGACGAACATTTGTGAGAAAGATGCTGCTCTCTTTTCTCTCGTTCGTCCTCTGGGAGATTCGTGTTTTGAGATGCAGCCTCTTGCGCTACTAGCAAGCTGGATTTGCATAGTATCTGGTGAGTGAGGTAGTCTCTCTCTTTCTTTCTCTCTCTCTGTAAAAGCAAGGTGAGATATATATTTCTCATCTCGTGAGAGAAAAGAGAAAATAAAGAAAGGCAATTTCTGTTTCAGGCAAATGAGGAAGGGAGAAGGAAACGAGTGAGGATAGAAACCGGAAGATGATGGTGATAAAGTTAGTAGTTAGGAAATGCTGGGTGATGCTGGTAGAGGAAATTGGGTGATGCTGTCACCCCAGAAGATGAACCATCTCACACCTGACCTAGCTTCACCTAGCAACACTTGATCTCACTTGACCTGATCTTACATGACGTCACCTGACCTGACCTCACCTAACCCCACTTGACCTGACCTCACCTAACCCCACTTGACCTCACCTGACATGGACTCACCTGTCATTACTTGGCAACACCTGACCTCGCCTAACCTATCCTGATTTGATCTGGCCTCATATGACGAGAGGGTGTGAGTTTAGAGGTTCAAGGTTTACAAGGGTGTAAGCAGAGACGTTCAAGGTTTACAAGGGTGTAAGGAGAGGTTCAAGGTTTAAAAGGGTGTGAGGAGAGGTTTAAGGTTTACAAAGGTGTGAGGAGAGGTTCAAGGTTTGCAAGGGTGTGAGGAAAGATTCAAGGTTTACAAGGGTGTGAGTTGAGAAATTCAAGGTTCACAAGGGTGTGAATTGAGAGGTTCAAGGTTCACAAGGGTGTGAACTGAGAGGTTCAAGGTTCACAAGGGTGTGAGTTGAGAGGTTCAAGGTTCAAAGGGTGTGAGTTGAGAGGTTCAAGGTTCACAAGGGTGTGAGTTGAGAGGTTCAAGGTTCACAAGGGTGTGAGTTGAGAGGTTCAAGGTTCACAAGGGTGTGAGATGAGAGGTTCAAGGTTCACAAGGGTGTGAGTTGAGAGGTTCAAGGTTCACAAGGGTGTGAGTTGAGAGGTTCAAGGTTCACAAGGGTGCGAGTTGAGAGGTTCAAGGTTCACAAGGGTGTGAGTTGAGAGCTTCAGTGTTCACAAGGGTGTGAGTTGAGAGGTTCAAGGTTCACAAGGGTGTGAATTGAAAGGTTCAAGGTTCACAAGGGTGTAAGCTGAGAGGTTCAAGGTTCACAAGGGTGTGAGTTCAGAGGTTCAAGGTTCACAAGGGTGTGAGTTCAGAGGTTCAAGGCTCACAAAGGTGTGAGAAGAGGTTCAAGGTTCACAAGGGTGTGATAAGAGGTTCAAGGTTCACAAGGGTGTGAGTTGAGAGGTTCAAGGTTCACAAGGGTGTGAGGAGAGGTATGTCTGGTCTCTGTCAGGAGAGAGACTGACCATATAGACAACGGGTTCTAGTTTGAGAACTGTCAGTACCACCACTACTATCTATCACTACCACTACTGTCCATCACTACCACCACTACTGTCTATCACTATCATTGCTGTCTATCAAACCACCACTACTGTCTCTCACTATCACCACTACTGAGTATTACTACCACAGGTACTGTCTGTTACTACCACCACTACTGTCTGTCACAACCACCACTACTGTATCACCACCACTACTGTCACTACCACCACTACTGTCACTACCATCACTACTGTCTGTCACTACCACCACTACTGTCTGTGACAACCATCACTGCTGTCACTATCACCACTACTGTCTATCACCACCACTACTGTCTGTCACTACCACTACTACTGTCACTACCGCCACTACTGTATCACCACAACTACTAACACTACCACCACTACTGTCTGTGACAACCACCACTGGTCTGTCACTACCACCACTACTTCCTGTCACCACCAACACTACTGTATCACTATCACCACTATCACTACCACCACTATTGTCTATCACTCCCACCACACCTGTCTATCACCACCACCAACACTACTGTATCACTACCACCACTACTACTATCACTACCACCACTACTGTATATCACTTCCACCACACCTGTCTATCACCACCACCACTACTATATCACTACCACCACTACTATCACTACCACCACTATTGTATATCACTACCACCACTAAAGTCTATCACCACCACCGCTACTATCACTACCACCACTAAAGTCTATCACCCCCACCGCTACTATCACTACCACCACGTCTGTATCACCACCATCGCTACTGTCTATCAATACCACCACTATCACTACTACTGTCTGTCACCACCACCAATACTGTCTACATCACTATTATCACCACCACCACTACTGTATCACCACCACCACTATTGTCTACACCACCACTACTGTTTGCATAATCACCACTACTGTCTAACGCCACCACCGCTACTATCGCTACCCCCACTACTGTCTGCCACCATCAACACTACTGTCACCACCACCACCACTATCACTGTCATCACGACAAACAGTTTCACAACCACGACCACCACCACCACTGTCACCACCAACACTATCATCACAACCATCATCACCACCACCACAACTGTCACCACAACCATCACCACTATCACATCCATCACTGTCACCACCACCTCTATCACCACCTCTGTCACCACAACCATCACTAACACCACCACCACCCCCACTATCATCATCACTGTCTCCTCCATCACTATAACCACCAGCACTATAACCACCATCACCAATATTACAACCACAATCACAACCTCCACTGTCACCACCTCCACTATAACCACTGTCACCACTAACCCACATCACTGTCACCACCACCAATATCCCCATCACTGTCACCACCACTACTATCCCCATCACTGTCACCACCACCACCACCAAAATCACTACCATCACTATCACCACCAGATCCACCACCAATGTTACCTCCACCTCCTCCTCCACCTCCTCCTCCACCTCCCACTCCACCTCCTCCTCCACCCCCCACTCCACCTCCACCTGCTCCTCCAGGTAAGGGCTGGTGGATGGTCATTAACAAGACTTAGTGAGGTAGGCAGTAATTACTTTGGGTCGAGATTGAGTTCTCACACTTGACCATTCAAGCGATTGTCGAGTAACGTAGCTTCCATCCACCTTCAACTGTCACTCCCTCACTCCACCTTCAACTGTCACTCCCTCACTCCACCTTCAACTGTCACTCCCTCACTCCACCTTCACCTGTCACTCCATCACTCCACCTTCAACTGTCACTCACACACTCCACCTTCAACTGTCACTCACACACTCCACCTTCAACTGTCACTCCATCACTCCATCTTCAACTGTCACTCCATCACTCCACCTTCACCTGTCACTCCATCACTCCACCTTCAACTGTCACTCACACACTCCACCTTCAACTGTCACTCCCTTACTCCACCTTCAACTGTCACTCCCTCACTCCACCTTCACCTGTCACTCCATCACTCCACCTTCAACTGTCACTCACACACTCCACCTTCACCTGTCACTCCATCACTCCACCTTCAACTGTCACTCACACACTCCACCTTCAACTGTCACTCCATCACTTCACATTCAACTGTCACTCCATCACTCCACCTTCAACTGTCACTCCATCACTCCACCTTCAACTGTCACTCCATCACTCCACCTTCAACTATCACTCCATCACTCCACCTTCAACTGTCACTCCATCACTCCACCTTCAACAATCACTCCATCACTCCACCTTCAACTGTCGCTCCCTCACTCCACCTTCAACTGTCACTCCATCACTCCACCTTCAACTATCACTCCATCACTCCACCTTCAACTGTCACTCCATCACTCCACCTTCAACAATCACTCCATCACTCCACCTTCAACTGTCACTCCCTCACTCCACCTTCAACTGTCACTCCCTCACTCCACCTTCAACTGTCACTCCCTCACTTCACCTTCAACTGTCACTCCCTCACTCCACCTTCAACTATCACTCCATCACTCCACCTTCAACTCTCACTTTCTCACTCCACCTTTAACTGTCACTCCATCACTCCACCTTCAACTATCACTCCATCACTCCACCTTCAACTCTCACTTTCTCACTCCACCTTCAACTGTCACTCCCTCACTCCACCTTCAACTGTCACTCCATCACTCCACCTTCAACTATCACTCCATCACTCCACCTTCAACTATCACTCCATCACTCCACCTTCAACTGTCACTCCCTCACTCCACCTTCAACTGTCACTCCATCACTCCACCTTCAACTATCACTCCATCACTCCACCTTCAACTCTCACTTTCTCACTCCACATTCAACTATCACTCCATCACTTCACCTTCAACTATCACTCCATCACTCCACCTTCAACTGTCACTTTCTCACTCCACATTCAACTATCACTCCATCACTCCACCTTCAACTATCACTCCATCACTCCACCTTCAACTGTCACTTTCTCACTCCACATTCAACTATCACTCCATCACTCCACCTTCAACTATCACTCCATCACTCCACCTTCAACTGTCCCTCCCTCCCTCCCTCCACCTTTAATTGTCACTCCATCACTCCACCTTCAACTGTCACTCCCTCACTCCACCTTCAACTATCACTCCCTCACTCCACCTTTAACTATCACTCCATCACTCCACATTCAACTATCACTCCATCACTCCACCTTCAACTGTCACTCCCTCACTCCACCTTCAACTATCACTCCCTCACTCCACCTTTAACTATCACTCCATCACTCCACATTCAACTATCACTCCATCACTCCACCTTCAACTGTCACTCCCTCACTCCACCTTCAAATATCACTCCCTCACTCCACCTTTAACTGTCACTCCATCACTCCACCTTCAACTATCACTCCCTCACTCCACCTTTAACTATCACTCCTTCACTCCACCTTCAACTATCACTCCATCACTCCACCTTTAACTATCACTCCCTCACTCCACCTTCAACTATCACTCCATCACTCCACCTTCAACTGTCGCTCCCTCACTCCACCTTCAACTGTCACTCCATCACTCCACCTTCAACTGTCAATCCCTCACTCCACCTTCAACTGTCACTCCATCACTTCACCTTCAACTCTCACTCCCTCACTCCACCTTCAACTATCACTCCACCTTCAACTCTCACTTCCTCACTCCACCTTTAACTGTCACTCCATCACTCCACCTTCAACTATCACTCCATCACTCCACCTTCAACTGTCCCTCCCTCCCTCCACCTTTGTCACTCCATCACTTCACCTTCAACTATCACTCCATCACTCCACCTTCAACTATCACCAATCACTCCACCTTCAACTATCACTCCATCACTCCACATTCAACTGTCACTCCATCACTCCACATTCAACTGTCACTCCATCACTCCACATTCAACTGTCACTCCATCACTCCACCTTCAACTGTCAGTCCATCACTCCACCTTCAACTGTCACTCCATCACTCCACCTTCAACTGTCACTCCATCACTCCACATTCAACTGTCACTCCATCACTCCACCTTCAACTGTCACTCCATCACTCCACATTCAACTGTCACTCCATCACTCCACCTTCAACTGTCACTCCATCACTCCACATTCAACTGTCACTCCATCACTCCACATTCAACTGTCACTCCATCACTCCACATTCAACTGTCACTCCATCACTCCACATTCAACTGTCACTCCATCACTCCACATTCAACTGTCACTCCATCACTCCACATTCAACTGTCACTCCATCACTCCACATTCAACTGTCACTCCATCACTCCACATTCAACTGTCACTCCATCACTCCACATTCAACTGTCACTCCATCACTCCACATTCAACTGTCACTCCATCACTCCACCTTCAACTGTCACTCCATCACTCCACATTCAACTGTCACTCCATCACTCCACCTTCAACTGTCACTCCATCACTCCACATTCAACTGTCACTCCATCACTCCACATTCAACTGTCACTCCATCACTCCACATTCAACTGTCAGTCCATCACTCCACCTTCAACTGTCACTCCACCTTCAACTGTCATAGTAATTTAAGCAGCATTTAAAACCTACACATTGTGATTGTAGTGACTTTTTGCCTTAAAAGTCAGATAGAAAAAATTAATAGTGCAAAATTGTATATGGCATAAAACTCCCTTTTCTACAAAATTGTGAAGGTGTATGATGCTGTAGTTGACATTAAATGAAAGATAAATGATAGATAACATTGGTACTTCCGCCGTTTGAGCGACAATGGCAATAGATTGTTTAATAAAAAATGGTGAATTTTGTTACTTTTCTTCAAGGATTTTTTTGAGATCGATAAAAAGTCAATAAAAGAAAATCGGTACAAAATATCGCAAATCCTTCCTGGGTGTTCTTAGAACCATCATTACTCAACAACGTGTGCAAAAATCATGACACTCCCATTAATACTTTTCGCAATAAATGGAAAGTAATGTCACTAACTCATTCCTGAGTTACACATATACTATGTTGCGGGTAAAACTCTACGGTAACGGCGCGCCACACTTCAGTAAGTCGCTCCTTAACACAGGTTGACAGGCGACTGACCTGTGTCACTCAGTGCGTCTGGAGTCCTCAGAGATGTTGCAATGTTTACCTGGAGTGACGGGGGTCAACGCCCCCGCGACCCGGTCTGTGACCAGGCCTCATAGTGGATCAGGGCTTAATCAAGCAGGCTGTTACTGCTGGCTGCACGCAATCCAACGTACGAACCACAGCCCAGCTGGTCAGGTAGTGTATTTAAAATGAAATAATATAAAAAATCGTAATTTTTGGAGGAAAAAAACACTAATTGCTATCATGTCTTTTTTTACGAGAGTAAGAACAAAAAAATTACATTTCGGAAAAAACATACTAAGAAATATGATAAACTGATTACATTAACATGTTGCTAGAATTATGTACTCATTATCCATAAGAAAATATTGTTTTTCAATAGTTTTTCAATCTTCCATTTTTTTATCATACTATAAACGATCGCCCACTCCTTCAACTGTCACTCCATCACTCCACCTTCAACTGTCACTCCATCACTCCAACTTCAACTGTCACTCCATCACTCCAACTTCAACTGTCACTCCATCACTCCACCTTCAACTGTCACTCCATCACTCCACCTTCAAGTGTCACTCCATCACTCCACCTTCAACTGTCACTCCATCACTCCACCTTCAACTGTCACTCCATCACTCCACCTTCAACTGTCACTCCATCACTCCACCTTCAACTGTCACTCCATCACTTCACCTTGAACTGTCACTCCCTCCCTCCACCTTGAACTGTCACTCCATCACTCCACCTTCAACAATTACTCCATCACTCCACCTTGAACTTTCACTCCATCACTCCACCTTCAACTGTCACTCCATCACTCCACCTTCAACTGTCACTCCATCACTCCACCTTCAACTGTCACTCCATCACTCCACCTTCAACTGTCACTCCATCACTCCACCTTCAACTGTCACTCCATCACTCCACCTTCAACTGTCACTCCATCACTCCACCTTCAACTGTCACTCCATCACTCCACCTTCAACTGTCACTCCATCACTCCACCTTCAACTGTCACTCCATCACTCCACCTTCAACTGTCACTCCATCACTCCACCTTCAACTGTCACTCCATCACTCCACCTTCAACTGTCACTCCATCACTCCACCTTCAACTGTCACTCCATCACTCCACCTTCAACTGTCACTCCATCACTCCACCTTCAACTGTCACTCCATCACTCCACCTTCAACTGTCACTCCCTCACTCCACCTTCAACTGTCACTCCATCACTTCACCTTCAAGTGTCACTCCCTCACTCCACCTTCAACTGTAACTCCATCACTCCACCTTCAACAATCACTCCATCACTCCACCTTCAACTGTCACTCCCTCACTCCACCTTCAACTATCACTCCATCACTCCACCTTCAACAATCACTCCATCACTCCACATTCAACTGTCGCTCCCTCACTCCACCTTCAACTGTAACTCCATCACTCCACCTTCAACTGTCACTCCATCACTCCACCTTCAACTGTCACTCCATCACTCCACCTTCAACTGTCACTCCATCACTCCACCTTCAACTGTCACTCCATCACTCCACCTTCAACTGTCACTCCCTCACTCCACCTTCAACTGTCACTCCCTCACTTCACCTTCAAGTGTCACTCCCTCACTCCACCTTCAACAATCACTCCATCACTCCACCTTCAACAATCACTCCATCACTCCACCTTCAACTGTCACTCCCTCACTCCACCTTCAACTGTCACTCCATCACTCCACCTTCAACAATCACTCCATCACTCCACCTTCAACTGTCGCTCCCTCACTCCACCTTCAACTGTAACTCCCTCACACCACCTTCAACTGTCACTCCCTCACTCCACCTTCAACTGTCACTCCATCACTCCACCTTCAACTGTCACTCCCACACTCCACCTTTAACTATAACTCCATCACTCCACCTTCAACTGTCACTCCATCACTCCACCTTTAACTGTCACTCCATCACTCCACCTTCAACTATCACTCCATCACTCCACCTTCAACTGTCACTCCCTCACTCCACCTTCAACTATCACTCCATCACTCCACCTTCAACTGTCACTCCATCACTCCACATTCAACTATCACTCCACCTTCAACTGTCACTCCATCACTCCACCTTCAACTATCACTCCACCTTCAACTGTCACTCCATCACTCCACCTTCAACTGTCACTCCATCACTCCACCTTCAACTGTCACTCCATCACTCCACCTTCAACTGTCACTCCATCACTCCACCTTCAACTGTCACTCCATCACTCCACCTTCAACTGTCACTCCATCACTTCACCTTGAACTGTCACTCCCTCCATCAACCTTGAACTGTCACTCCATCACTCCACCTTCAACAATTACTCCATCACTCCACCTTGAACTTTCACTCCATCACTCCACCTTCAACTGTCACTCCATCACTCCACCTTCAACTGTCACTCCATCACTCCACCTTCAACTGTCACTCCATCACTCCACCTTCAACTGTCACTCCATCACTCCACCATCAACTGTCACTCCATCACTCCACCTTCAACTGTCACTCCATCACTAAACCTTCAACTGTCACTCCATCACTCCACCTTCAACTGTCACTCCATCACTCCACCTTCAACTGTCACTCCATCACTCCACCTTCAACTGTCACTCCATCACCCCACCTTCAACTGTCACTCCATCACTCCACCTTCAACTGTCACTCCATCACTCGACCTTCAACTGTCACTCCCTCACTCCACCTTCAACTGTCACTCCATCACTTCACCTTCAAGTGTCACTCCCTCACTCCACCTTCAACTGTCACTCCATCACTCCACCTTCAACAATCACTCCATCACTCCACCTTCAACTGTCACTCCCTCACTCCACCTTCAACTATCACTCCATCACTCCTCCTTCAACAATCACTCCATCACTCCACATTCAACTGTCGCTCCCTCACTCCACCTTCAACTGTAACTCCATCACTCCACCTTCAACTGTCACTCCATCACTCCACCTTCAACTGTCACTCCATCACTCCACCTTCAACTGTCACTCCATCACTCCACCTTCAAGTGTCACTCCCTCACTCCACCTTCAACAATCACTCCATCACTCCACCTTCAACAATCACTCCATCACTCCACCTTCAACTGTCACTCCCTCACTCCACCTTCAACTGTCACTCCATCACTCCACCTTCAACAATCACTCCATCACTCCACCTTCAACTGTCGCTCCCTCACTCCACCTTCAACTGTAACTCCCTCACACCACCTTCAACTGTCACTCCCTCACTCCACCTTCAACTGTCACTCCATCACTCCACCTTCAACTGTCACTCCCACACTCCACCTTTAACTATAACTCCATCACTCCACCTTCAACTGTCACTCCATCACTCCACCTTTAACTGTCACTCCATCACTCCACCTTCAACTATCACTCCATCACTCCACCTTCAACTGTCACTCCCTCACTCCACCTTCAACTATCACTCCATCACTCCACCTTCAACTGTCACTCCATCACTCCACATTCAACTATCACTCCACCTTCAACTGTCACTCCCTCACTCCACCTTCAACTATCACTCCATCACTCCACCTTCAACTGTCACTCCATCACTCCACATTCAACTATCACTCCATCACACCACCTTTAACTGTCACTCCATCACTCCACATTCAACTATCACTCCATCACTCCACCTTCAACTGTCACTCCCTCACTCCACCTTCAACTATCTCTCCCTCACTCCACCTTTAACTATCACTCCCTCACTCTACCTTCAACTATCACTCCCTCACTCTACCTTCAAGTATCACTCCCTCACTCCACCTTCAACTGTCGCTCCCTCACTCCCCCTTCAACTGTCACTCCCTCACTCCACCTTCAACTTTCACTCCATCACTCCACCTTCAACTGTCACTCCATCACTCCACCTTCAACTCTCACTTCCTCACTCCACCTATCACTCCATCACTCCACCTTCAACTCTCACTTCCTCAGTCCACCTTTAACTGTTACTCCATCACTCCACCTTCAACTATCACTGCATCACTCCACCTTCAACTGTCACTCCATCACTCCACATTCAACTATCACTCCATCACTCCACCTTCAACTGTCCCTCCCTCCCTCCACCTTTAATTGTCACTCCATCACTCCACCTTCAACTGTCACTCCATCACTCCACCTTGAACTGTCACTCCATCACTCCACCTTCAACTGTCACTCCATCACTCCACCTTGAACTGTCACTCCATCACTCCACCTTCAACTGTCACTCCATCACTCCACCTTCAACTGTCACTCCATCACTCCACCTTGAACTGTCACTCCATCACTCCACCTTCAACTGTCACTCCATCACTCCACCTTCAACTGTCACTCCACCTTCAACTATCACTCCCTCACTCCACTTTTAACTATCACTCCATCACTCCACATTCAACTATCACTCCATCACTCCACCTTCAACTGTCACTCCATCACTCCACCTTCAACTGTCACTGCATCACTCCACCTTCAACTATCACCCATCACTCCACCTTCAACTATCACTCCATCACTCCACCTTCAACTGTCACTCCATCACTCCACCTTCAACTGTCACTCCATCACTCCACCTTCAACTATCACCCATCACTCCACCTTCAACTATCACTCCATCACTCCACCTTCAACTGTCACTCCATCACTCCACCTTCAACTGTCACTCCATCACTCCACATTCAACTGTCAGTCCATCACTCCACCTTCAACTGTCACTCCACCTTCAACTGTCATAGTAATTTAAGCAGCATTTAAAACCTACACATTGTGATTGTAGTGACTTTTTGCCTTAAAAGTCAGATAGAAAAAATTAATAGTGCAAAATTGTATATGGCATAAAACTCCCTTTTCTACAAAATTGTGAAGGTGTATGATGCTGTAGTTGACATTAAATGAAAGATAAATGATAGATAACATTGGTACTTCCGCCGTTTGAGCGACAATGGCAATAGATTGTTTAATAAAAAATGGTGAATTTTGTTACTTTTCTTCAAGGATTTTTTTGAGATCGATAAAAAGTCAATAAAAGAAAATCGGTACAAAATATCGCAAATCCTTCCTGGGTGTTCTTAGAACCATCATTACTCAACAACGTGTGCAAAAATCATGACACTCCCATTAATACTTTTCGCAATAAATGGAAAGTAATGTCACTAACTCATTCCTGAGTTACACATATACTATGTTGCGGGTAAAACTCTACGGTAACGGCGCGCCACACTTCAGTAAGTCGCTCCTTAACACAGGTTGACAGGCGACTGACCTGTGTCACTCAGTGCGTCTGGAGTCCTCAGAGATGTTGCAATGTTTACCTGGAGTGACGGGGGTCAACGCCTCCGCGACCCGGTCTGTGACCAGGCCTCATAGTGGATCAGGGCTTAATCAAGCAGGCTGTTACTGCTGGCTGCACGCAATCCAACGTACGAACCACAGCCCAGCTGGTCAGGTAGTGTATTTAAAATGAAATAATATAAAAAATCGTAATTTTTGGAGGAAAAAAACACTAATTGCTATCATGTCTTTTTTTACGAGAGTAAGAACAAAAAAATTACATTTCGGAAAAAACATACTAAGAAATATGATAAACTGATTACATTAACATGTTGCTAGAATTATGTACTCATTATCCATAAGAAAATATTGTTTTTCAATAGTTTTTCAATCTTCCATTTTTTTATCATACTATAAACGATCGCCCACTCCTTCAACTGTCACTCCATCACTCCACCTTCAACTGTCACTCCATCACTCCACCTTCAACTGTCACTCCATCACTCCACCTTCAACTGTCACTCCATCACTCCACCTTCAACTGTCACTCCATCACTCCACCTTCAACTGTCACTCCATCACTCCACCTTCAACTGTCACTCCATCACTCCACCTTCAACTGTCACTCCATCACTCCACCTTCAACTGTCACTCCATCACTCCACCTTCAACTGTCACTCCATCACTCCACCTTCAACTGTCACTCCATCACTCCACCTTCAACTGTCACTCCATCACTCCACCTTCAACTGTCACTCCATCACTTCACCTTGAACTGTCACTCCCTCCCTCCACCTTGAACTGTCACTCCATCACTCCACCTTCAACAATCACTCCATCACTCCACCTTCAACTGTCACTCCCTCACTCCACCTTCAACTATCACTCCATCACTCCACCTTCAACAATCACTCCATCACTCCACCTTCAACTGTCGCTCCCTCACTCCACCTTCAACTGTAACTCCATCACTCCACCTTCAACTGTCACTCCATCACTCCACCTTCAACTGTCACTCCATCACTCCACCTTCAACTGTCACTCCATCACTCCACCTTCAACTGTCACTCCATCACTCCACCTTCAACTGTCACTCCCTCACTCCACCTTCAACTGTCACTCCATCACTTCACCTTCAAGTGTCACTTCCTCACTCCACCTTCAACTGTCACTCCATCACTCCACCTTCAACAATCACTCCATCACTCCACCTTCAACTGTCACTCCATCACTCCACCTTCAACAATCACTCCATCACTCCACCTTCAACTGTCGCTCCCTCACTCCACCTTCAACTGTAACTCCCTCACTCCACCTTCAACTGTCACTCCCTCACTCCACCTTCAACTGTCACTCCCTCACTCCACCTTCAACTGTCACTCCATCACTCCACCTTCAACTGTCACTCCCACACTCCACCTTTAACTATAACTCCATCACTCCACCTTCAACTATCACTCCATCACTCCACATTCAACTATCACTCCATCACTCCACCTTCAACTGTCACTCCATCACTCCACCTTCAACTGTCACTGCATCACTCCACCTTCAACTATCACCCATCACTCCACCTTCAACTATCACTCCATCACTCCACCTTCAACTGTCACTCCATCACTCCACCTTCAACTGTCACTCCATCACTCCACCTTCAACTATCACCCATCACTCCACCTTCAACTATCACTCCATCACTCCACCTTCAACTGTCACTCCATCACTCCACCTTCAACTGTCACTCCATCACTCCACATTCAACTGTCAGTCCATCACTCCACCTTCAACTGTCAGTCCACCTTCAACTGTCATAGTAATTTAAGCAGCATTTAAAACCTACACATTGTGATTGTAGTGACTTTTTGCCTTAAAAGTCAGATAGAAAAAATTAATAGTGCAAAATTGTGTATGGCATAAAACTCCCTTTTCTACAAAATTGTGAAGGTGTATGATGCTGTAGTTGACATTAAATGAAAGATAAATGATAGATAACATTGGTACTTCCGCCGTTTGAGCGACAATGGCAATAGATTGTTTAATAAAAAATGGTGAATTTTGTTACTTTTCTTCAAGGATTTTTTTGAGATCGATAAAAA
Organism: Cherax quadricarinatus; assembly: GCF_038502225.1. Classification (NCBI taxonomy): domain Eukaryota; kingdom Metazoa; phylum Arthropoda; class Malacostraca; order Decapoda; family Parastacidae; genus Cherax; species Cherax quadricarinatus. The sequence continues at coordinate 6,052,097 of NC_091334.1, read as the reverse complement.
GTCAATAAAAGAAAATCGGTACAAAATATCGCAAATCCTTCCTGGGTGTTCTTAGAACCATCATTACTCAACAACGTGTGCAAAAATCATGACACTCCCATTAATACTTTTCGCAATAAATGGAAAGTAATGTCACTAACTCATTCCTGAGTTACACATATACTATGTTGCGGGTAAAACTCTACGGTAACGGCGCGCCACACTTCAGTAAGTCGCTCCTTAACACAGGTTGACAGGCGACTGACCTGTGTCACTCAGTGCGTCTGGAGTCCTCAGAGATGTTGCAATGTTTACCTGGAGTGACGGGGGTCAACGCCCCCGCGACCCGGTCTGTGACCAGGCCTCATAGTGGATCAGGGCTTAATCAAGCAGGCTGTTACTGCTGGCTGCACGCAATCCAACGTACGAACCACAGCCCAGCTGGTCAGGTAGTGTATTTAAAATGAAACAATATAAAAAATCGTAATTTTTGGAGGAAAAAAACACTAATTGCTATCATGTCTTTTTCTACGAGAGTAAGAACAAAAAAATTACATTTCGGAAAAAAACATATTAAGAAATATGATAACAAACTGATTACATTAACATGTTGCTAGAATTATGTACTCATTATCCATAAGAAAATATTGTTTTTCAATAGTTTTTCAATCTTCCAGTTTTTTTATCATACTAAAAACGATCGCCCACTCCTTCAACTGTCACTCCATCACTCCACCTTCAACTGTCACTCCATCACTCCACCTTCAACTGTCACTCCATCATTCCACCTTCAACTGTCACTCCATCACTCCAACTTCAACTGTCACTCCATCACTCCAACTTCAACTGTCACTCCATCACTCCAACTTCAACTGTCACTCCATCATTCCACCTTCAACTGTCACTCCATCACTCCACCTTCAACTGTCACTCCATCACTCCACCTTCAACTGTCACTCCATCACTCCAACTTCAACTGTCACTCCATCACTCCAACTTCAACTGTCACTCCATCACTCCAACTTCAACTGTCACTCCATCACTCCACCTTCAACTGTCACTCCATCACTCCACCTTCAAGTGTCACTCCATCACTCCACCTTCAACTGTCACTCCATCACTCCACCTTCAACTGTCACTCCATCACTCCACCTTCAACTGTCACTCCATCACTCCACCTTCAACTGTCACTCCATCACTCCACCTTCAACTGTCACTCCATCACTCCACTTTCAACTGTCACTCCGCTCCACCTTCAACTGTCACTCCATCACTCCACCTTCAACTGTCACTCCATCACTCCACCTTCAACTGTCACTCCATCACTCCAACTTCAACTGTCACTCCATCACTCTACCTTCAACTGTCACTCCATCACTACCTTCAACTGTCACTCCATCACTCTACCTTCAACAGTCACTCCATCACTCCACCTTCAACAGTCACTCCATCACTCCACCTTCAACTGTCACTCCATCACGCCACCTTCAATTGTCACTCCACTCCACCTTCAACTGTCACTCCCTCACTCCACCCTCAACTGGCACTCCCTCACTCCACCCTCAACTGACATTCCCAAACTCCTCCTTCAACTGACACTCCCTCACTCCACCTTCAGCTGCCACTGCTTCACTTCACCCTTAACTGGCACTCCCTCACTCCACCCTCAGCGGTCACTCTCTCTCTACACTTTCAACTGGCACTCCCTCACTCCTCCCTGAACTGGCACTCCCTCACTCCACCCTCAACTGGCACTCGCTCACTCCTCCCTCAACTGACACTCCCTCACTCCTCCCTCAACTGGCACTCCCTCACTCCTCCCTCAACTGGTACTCGCTCACTCGTCCCTCAACTGGCACTCGCTCACTCCTCCCTCAACTGTCACTCCCTCACTCCTCCCTCACTCCTCCCTCAACTGTCACTCCCTCACTCCTCCCTCACTCCTCCCTCACTCCTCCCTCAACTGGCACTCCCTCATTCCTCCCTCAACTGGTACTCGCTCACTCCTCCCCCAACTGGTACTCGCTCTCTCCTCCCTCACTCCTCCCTCAACTGGCACTCCCCCACTCCTCCCTCAACTGGTACTCGCTCACTCCTCCCTCAACTGGCACTCCCTCACTCCTCCCTCAGCTGGCACTCCTTCACTCCTCCCTCAACTGGCTCTCGCTCACTCCTCCCTCAACAGGCACTCCCTCTCTCCACCCTCAACTGGCACTCGCTCACGTCTCCCTCAACCGGCACTCTCTCACTCCTCCCTCAACCGGCACTCCCTCACTCCTCCCGTAACTGGCACTCCCTCACTCCTCCCTCAACTGACACTCCCTCACTCCTCCCTCAACTGGCACTCCCTCACTCCTCCCTCAGGATAGACACCCTCCATCTCCATTTGAAAACAATGACCCCAACAGTTGAATAAGAGAAATTGAGATTGACAGCTGCATTAACCTGGAACTTTGAAGGAAGAGAGAGAAAGAGAGAGAGAGAGAGAGAGAGAGAGAGAGAGAGAGAGAGAGAGAGAGAGAGAGAGAGAGAGAGAGAGAGAGAGAGAGAGAGAGAGAAAGAGAAAGAGATAGAAAGAGAGAGAGAGAGAGAGAGAGAGAGAGAGAAAGAGAGAGAGAAAGAGAGAGAGAGAGAGAGAGAAAGAGAGAGAGAAAGAGAGAGAGAAAGAGAGAGAGAAAGAGAGAGAGAGAGAGAGAGAGAGAGAGAGAGAATAAAAAATTTTGAGTGAAGACACAATCATTGATGTGTGTGTACGTATATATATATATATATATATATATATATATATATATATATATGCAATGAGATCACAGTAAACAGTGATTTTAAAATATGCAAAACAACCACTGTGAAAGAGTAATGAAATTCCAAGCTCTTTCGTGACTACTCACATTGTCAAGGAACTATGAAAGTAATACACCAAAAGAAGGCAATTAAAGGGCTAAGACCACACCTCACAGTCAACTCCCACAACAAAGAAACACCTGACGCGCGACAATACCGGACTCATAAGAAAAGAGGAACACTGCAGTAGGTCCGCTGGTCCAACTAGACAGGTCCTCACGACATACAACTAACAAAATATTCTTCCCAAGAAATAAGGTTTATTATTTGGCCAATGTATTATTAAACTCTAACCAAATTTTATTAATTATAAATGAATCAAATTTATACAAACCTAAGGAAATATTCATATTATTTTCAAAACTGCTTTTTATGAAACAAGATTCAATTATATTCCTGTCGACCATGGACTTGCTTGATACTACTTTCTCAACTTTTTGAAAATCAATTGGATGGTTAAAATCTCTTACATGAATAAATAGAGCATTGGAATCTTGTCCAGTTCTAATGCTATATTTATGTTGTTTTAATCTAAGTTCGAGATTTTTACCAGTTTGACCGTAATAAACTTTATCGCAAATTTTACAAGGAATCTTACAGACACATCCATCAGCATTTTGGGGGGAATTCTTTATCAGAAGTTTTTTTTACTGTATCAAGATTTTTAAATACAACTTTAATATTAAAAGTCTTAAGAAGAGAAGGCATATCAACCAAGTTTTCATGGTAAGGGAGAACCAACATATTTTTAGTTGAATAAGGCTGGTTGTCCCTTTTTGGGTTGTAAAAAGTATTTCTAGCAACTTTAAAAGATTTATCAATTACATTTCTTGGGTATTTTAAATCATTACCTATTTCATAAATTTTGGATATTTCTTCATCTATGAACTCAGGACTACAAATTCGTAAAGCTCTCAAAAAAAAAAAAAAAAAACTGATGAGAAAACAGACAGTTTAACTTTATCTTGATGGGAAGAATAATAGTGGACATAGGAACAGTTATTTGTAGGTTTTCTGTAAATTTTAAATTTGAATTCATTATTACTCTTAATAATTAAAACATCTAGAAAAGACAATGAGTTATTTTCCTCAAACTCAACAGTGAAGTTTATAGAATGGGCTAAGTTATTTAATTTAACAAGGAAATGGTGTATATCTACATTCTTGGGCATAAGACACAAAATATCATCAACATATCTGAACCATTTAGCTCTATTAGGGAGGATTGTGTTAAGCAACCTTGTTTAAAAAAAATCCATGTATAAATTAATATATATATA